>NW_009635008.1:2319-2988 GCF_000690535.1 Cariama cristata | reverse complement strand
AAAAAATAATGACAGAGCACTAAACCTGAGAAATAGAAAGGAAATCTAGAAGCAATGGGATGCAGGACAGAGAGGAAAAAAATAAGAAATAAAGACAATGAAGTGGATAAAACTAGACATTAGAGGAAAATAAAACTCAAGTGTCCTAGTTTGGCTAAAACAGGTCTATTTCTCCTTTCAGGAGTTTTTTCTTTCAGTTAAATCCCTTCTAAGTAACTGCACTTTCTGAAAGTACAACTACATGTTTTTCAGACACTGTGTTTCAGGCCTGATAATGCTCGATGTTTATAGTTGCTACTGAAGTATCAGTAGGACTGGTATGCAGAAAGGCCCATGTTTATACTTAACCCCATGAGAACCAAGGGCACTGCTGGCCTTCTTTTGTTAAGCGAGTAAAAAAACATAAAAGGGTCGCACCTGTGGAAGAGTGCAGATGGGACAGGTGACCAAAAACCGACCAACGAGGTATTCCGTCCCATCAATGTCATCCTCAGTAAAGCTAAGAGATCATGAGGGTGTCGCTTTCTTCTTTCATGGCCATTATCCCTGTGGGACCCTGCTCGCTCTCCTGCCTCTGACCCCAATCTGTGCGTTCCTGAATCCGGTTCCTATCAGCTGCAGAGTCCGGTCTGGGATGTCCGGGTCCCTGCTCTGCTGCAGCAGCAGCCA
>NW_009635008.1:0-2223 GCF_000690535.1 Cariama cristata | reverse complement strand
ACTAATATTAATACCTTATACTCTTTTCCATCACTATTGTACTATTAAAGAAGTTTTAATTTCCAATCCATAAGTCTTTCTCCCTTTTCTCCATCCTTTCTCCTCCTGGGGGGAGGGAGGGGGTTAACAGAGAGCATCTGCTGCCTGTTTTAAGAGCTGACCCAGCCTTAAATGGTGACAGACTCCTAAGAAAGTAAAGGATGCAGGGAAGAAGTCCCAGTCTGTGAAAATGAACAGCTAGAGAGCAGAGCTGCTGACACAGCCCGGAACGATGCCAGAAAAGAGAAACGATCGGAAAGCTCTGAGACGCAAGACCGTTCCATGCTTTAAGCTTGCAAAACAGGAAAAGAAGAGCCCGACTGGCATTATGCCGATGAGGACACGCATTTGAGACCCTCGGGGTGGCACTGTGCCCCCGAGCGCGAAGAGTAATGAGGACATCGAGACCCGAGGAAGGCCTAAGACACAGAAGATGGACTACACAAACTACACAACACCACAGACGCAGGCTGGAACCGCCCTGCCCGGCATGTGCTGGTCATGTGCTGAAAGATAATCTGCTCCCTTTGCCTGCCCGAAGGGGACTGTTCCTGGACAGCCGTCTCCCCTGTGCTAACTTTAAAACCCCTCCCTGCAATTCCCAACTTTGTCTGCTCCTCCCAGGCCCTCCCCAGTCCTGGGCCCTCAGCTTAGCTTTCAGACTGCCAAGGGCTCTGAATCCGTCCTCGACAAAAAACCACATCAGCTAACTGGGATGCTCCTGGAGTCGCCAGGTTCCTCTTTCACATCTGAAAAGAAAAAACACCCCCTCCCCCCCCAAACAGCACTGACAGTAAGTGTCACATGGACCAACGCCAACCTCTTCCATAACACTCCCCTCCTCAGAAGCACCATGTCTTCCGCTCACCTGCTCATGCCAGAGTCAGAGGCTGTAACTGTAAGTGTTTACGGTATCTAAGACACCAAGAGATGCAGAATTACCGCTGTGCTTGTGAGAAGTCATTAGCCCCATGATCCTCCTTGCTACCACCCCAGCTCACATTAAATGCTCATACAATGCCAAAAATGGCACACGCAACACCTGAAAAACCAAAGAGAAACATTTCACTGAGTTGCTGCAGGAGACTTTGCTATTAGATGCAGATCTGGCCGACAACTACCTCACCTTCTTGGACTGCTTGTCAGCATGCCACTTTGCACCTCTGAGGTTATGGGCGGCACCTGCAAAGAACAGAATAAAAGACCACTTGCTGAGATACTGCCTGAAAAAGCAGCCTGCCCACACCCATTCCCATCTCCTCCTCCTTTACATTGGCCACTTGCCCGCCCGCTCTGCCTCTCCCATTTACAGGTTGCCATACTGAGGCTCAGGTACCACCTACAAAACACAAACAGACGATAATTACTTCTAATTTCACCAACAATGCGACACCTGAAAACTAACCGCTCCTTCAGCCCACTAGTCATTGCTCACCTTGCCTGAGTCAAATCTGATGCCAATATTCCACTTTGATCATTGCTTTCTGCCTCCAAAATAAGAGGGGAAAAAATGCGCAGGGGGAAAAAAATGCACAGGGCAAAAATCCTCCATGGCCTCCCACCCCGGCTCAGCATAAACGCCTCCTCAGCCCAGCCTCAAGTCCTCTACGTACTCCTACACCTGCTCAGCACAAATTCTTCCTCAGACTCTGCTCCACATCGAATATTCCTCAGACTCAACTCCTCCTCAGCCACCTACCCCTGCTCAGCATGAAAATCTCCTCGGCCTCTGCTCAGCCTCAACTCCTCCTGAGTCTCCCAGCCCTGCTCAGCTTTGAATCTCCTGTGTCCTCCCAAACTGGCTAAGCCTCCGGGAATGGTTCGGCCTCAAACTCTCCTCAGCCTCCTACTTCAGCTCAATCTCCAACCCTGCTCGGACTCCCAACACAGCTCAGCCTCCCACCCCAGCTTGGCTCTACCACTCTTCGGCCTCGCACACTGGCTCAGGCTCCAACACCAATTCGATGTCACACTCCCTACTTCACCTTCCCCCCTGGCTTGTACTGACACCGCCGGTAGCAGTCACCACCCCTGTTCATAAGAATGCGAGAAGACACCTCCAAGGGAAGAAGTTCTGGTGGTAAAAGGAGTCGAGTTGAGAAAATGGTTAAAACGCCCAGACATAAGCAGTTAAATGAAAGTAGGACAAAGGTAATTCTTTCCCCGTTCACTCTCTCTACCTAT
>NW_009635007.1:0-14384 GCF_000690535.1 Cariama cristata | reverse complement strand
CGGCCTCACGTTGCACCAGGGGAGGTTTACATGGGATTTTAGGAAGAACTTCTTCACCAAAAGGGTTATTAACCATTGGAACAGGCTGCCCAGGGAAGTGGTGCAGTCACCATCCTGAGAGGCATTTAAAAGACATGTAGATGTGGTGCTTCGGGACATGGTTTAGTGGTGGACTTGGCACTGTTAGGTTAATGGTTGGACTTGATGATCTTAAAGGTCTTTTCCAACCTAAACGATTCTATGATTTCCCATCATCTAATTCACAACATTTATTACTATCATTTCCACCACTCTCCTGGTTTTCAAACCTCTTGTCAATGGTCTTTTTCCCTAGCCAAGAATTCAATTCTACTGACCTCGTCCTGTGCAAGCCATTTTATCTCTGATTATTCTTGCCGTACTGGTTTTTCCCTTATATTATATCCTTTTCTGAAACTGCATAATCAGAACTGCACATAATATTCCAGGTACATACACACCAGGGATTTAACGTGACAGAACACAAAATGGATAAAACCATTCTATTTATTTCCCAATAACAGCTAGCAATGTTTGTTTGATTGTTGATGAAAGCAGAGATGACACTTCTACTGATCCAAGCAAACTCCTAGATTTTCCTCCTGAGCTACAACAGCAAAACTCAGGCCTAACATAAGCTAGAACCGTGCATGCGTTTGACTTTCAAACGATGACACTCATCGATTAATTGAAATTCCTTCAAACAGCTTTAAATTCAATTGTATCAAAAATATTTGTAACAACTGCAAAAACTAAGTACCTTCACTTTGACTAATATTACCATTATTTCCTCCTTCTCTTTTTACCTCTCTTTTTCTGTATTCTTCTATACTGGAATGAATCTTCTCCACTGTTTTTTCATTCTTTTATCCCATTCTTTCTTTTTTCCCCTGTATCATGTTTTACCTTTGCACTTCTTTTTTCTGGTAGTTTTCTCCCTTATCTGCTCTGCCTTCCTCTCTTGCTCTGCATTGGCACTTGAAAGAAAATACCTGCAGCCAGCAGCTGAGATCTAAGTGTCTAGAAACAAAGCCTAACTGCAGAAGACAAAACGCTGCAGCTCCCGAGCTTCCCAGAAGAGGCTGTTCACTGGATTTCACCACAGAGCTTTCTCTAAACCAGATCAGCTTGGAATGTAAATTTAATCCTTTTTAGCTTCTCATTAAAAGGTATATGATCACTCTGAAACTCTCCATCCTACAGTCTTCTCTGGTTGTGAGAATGTAAAGAAACAATACTATCTTTTTCCTCAAATCACTTAAATCTCCCGGTTGCTAGCAATCTGTATTAAGCCATCTTTTTCCCAGAAAACGATCGAGTATTTTTCTCTGTCGAATGAATGTAGGTTCTTTTACCTACAACTTGAAACTCTCTCAAACAGCAGTGTGCAAATCAGTGTTTTCTCACCTCCCTACATACCACAGTTAAAGAGCTCACATGAATAAGGACAGTATGCATAAAGAAGTCTTCATGTATTGGTGAATAATCTAGCTATTTTTCACATGAAACTGTCTGAACAGATTCTGAAGCTTGGGAAGTTACTATAAGTAGCAACTTATAGGAGCGTCTGAGAAGTCTTAATTACAGAACAATACACACAAGTTAGAAAGTATGGCTGAGTTCTAATGTGGCCTTCTGTTGTCTTGCAAATACCGATTTAAACCACCTCCAAACCTGATCACCACGATGTGATCCAACCAGGTTCGGAAAGTTTGCAATAGCATGGTAGCAAACCTCCACGTCTGCCTGTGCTTGTTACCATTTAACCTCCCCATTTAAACAGTCCAAAGAGTAGTGATACCTAGAGGAATTTAACATTAAAGAAATAGTCAACTAGTTGCCACTTGAAACAGCATTGAACTAAAGACTGGTAGGAACAAATGGTGTCCGATATAGTTTCAGAATCTATAATCTCAACCAGTGGAAAATTGGGGGTTTTGTTTGTTTCTTTTTCTTCATTCAAAGTCATCCCAGAGTCTCTTCACAACTTATTTCCAGTAACAGAAAAGTTTTTTCATATTTTTCACTGAAGGGTTTGTAATGGAAGAAACAGGAATGAGGCATGTACATGTCATTACTAAAATCATATTAGCACTAAATAGCATTAGTGCTTGCTCAGCTTGAACTTTTTTCCTCTAAATATACAACTAGAAATGCTGAAAACTCACAGAAAATGGGGCCAATTGTGAAATAACTCAAAAGGAAGGGGGCCCAGCAAATCATCTGGATGAGCTCAATAAAGCAGAGAATTGTGTGAAAAATGCACTTTTAAATTTAATATAAAGACTAATTTTAAATTAGTATTATTGAGGGAGCAGTGCAGAAAGAGATCATGCAAGAATAGAAATAGAGAAATGGAAATGCTGGCAGAGTTGTACATCATAAGCTTGTTGTAGCAGAAAATGGGGAATTGTTGGAGTATTCCACACTATGCTAAAAGTTAGAATGAGAGCTTATGAACAGAATACTAGTTGCAGTATTCGGCATGAACTGGAGTAGTCTACTACTAGGCTAGACACTCAAGAGTTACAGCAGTTAAGGTGGATATAAAAAAAGAATAATTCTGCAATGTAAAGAATCGGAAACAAATGAACTGTGTATTAACAAAATCATACAAGAAAACAGTAGTGTGACTGGCATATTTTGGCATTACCTGAAAGTGGAAAGCATTATACAACTGGTTAACACTACTGATTTTGTCTAGTATTTCTCACTCCTCCTCACACTTTTGGGGAGAGTAACACAAAAATTCTTGTGTTCTCAGCAGACCTCTGATACTCAAGAAAGCTGATAACTTTTCATTAAAGAAATGTCTTTTGTTTAACCTTAAAGAAATGTTATGTTCATACATGATATAAACTATGAAAAAATATAACTTCCTCAGCAAAAATATAATAGCACGTCAAAACAACAGGATACACTTGAAAGTATCAGGTTTTATGAGCCTATTGAAGCAATACCACACAACGATACAGTACACGAATATTCAGGAGCTGCCAAATGAACAGCAAGGAAAGAAACTGGAAGAAGCAGCTATAAAACTAGGGATCCCTTACATCTTTCCAATCACATACACCTTTTTTTGTGGGTAATACACTATCATCTCAAAAAGTAAACTCTATTTAAAGAGAAGTAATCCACTCCCTATTTGCAGGCATTTCTTTCTACACAGAACCATACATAGTTTTCCTTCCTAAGTGAAGGACAATACAAGGGGTGGGGGGAAGGGGAGTGGGGAGAATGAGTTAGCCCAGGCTCTGCTCTATCCCAAAATACTTCCAGACCAAGCAGGCCATTCCCCTTCCTGGAAGGCAGCTGTCTCCTTTTGTTACCCATTTGCCTTGCAGCTCAAGCAGCAACAGTTTATGCTACTGAGGATACCGGGTTTTGAGGAAGGGCTGTTATGAAAACTCAAGCATGGATCTTTTTATGCATTTAAACATCCTTAGGAACACTACTTGAAAAACTAATTTTCTTGTCTTTGGAGTCAGATGCAGAGAACTGAAAACATCATGCAACTGTATTACTGCTCTGGTTAGTTATGCCTATTACATCTTTAATTACATGACCATATACTGTTCTCCTTCTCCCCCTCCCCCTCTTCTTACTGCAACAAATGGTAGCCTTTCCAGTGCTCCTTTAATCCTGGAAGAACAATTGGCAGGACAAAGAACATTGTTTTCTGAACTAAATAAAGAGCTGAAGCACATTTACATAATTACATTTGTTTGGCAATGTGACTTGATTAAAAAACAGGAATAAGTGGACGCTAGGATTCCCAAAAGCTAAACAAAAAACGTCTTAACTTGACTATTCGTGCTTCCATTAAATGCCTTCTTACTTTCATTCACAGATCAGAAGCAGAACCTAGTTTGACAATTACAGGCTAAGGAAGAATCAGTACCTTTTGAATAAGACAGTTAAAAATATAGCTGAACTGAAGAACAGCAGGCACTATCAGCAAAAACATCAAATCAGCCAGCTCTTACCTGTTATTTAACGTGGTTGGCAGAGGATGAGTTGCACTGGGTGGCACGGTTGCATGAGTGAGAGGAGAAGGGTTCTGTGATATTGTTGCTGGGGTCTGAATTACCCCATTTAAAGCCCCTACAATTCCATTGATTGCCAGCTGGCTGGCTGGCAGTGCTCCAATTATTCCACCCACACCAGGCACTGCAGGAATGGTGGAGGTTACAGTCTGCATACCACTAGCTAGTGCCCCCACTGTCACACCATTGACCTGTTGAACTCCTGTGACTCCTGAGCCTTGCTGAGCTGGACTCTGCCCAGCAGGTGGTGGAGTGGAAAGAGCTGATGAACTGCTGGTGCTTTGTCCGCTGGAGGTCATCTCCTGGTGTAAAAACAAACAACAAAGCCCCCTCAGCTGCACAAAATTTCACCTAGCAGCACAGTGCAAGGACTACGATGAGTTAACTTGTAACAAGTTTAAGTTTAGAAGAAACAAATAAAAATTACCTGATTTAATACAGGAAGAGAATTGTCTGGTAAAAAACTGTTTCCCAGGTGAGGGCTTTTACTGCTGTTCAAGGAATCAGTGCTAGGTGCTAAAGTAATTATTTCAAAAAACACAGAGTGGTTAAATTTCTGTAACAAGTAAAAAGATTCAGAATTATTTCAAAATAATGTCAAAGGTAAACACAGAAAATGTAACCTTAAAATCATTGCAGAATAGTAGAATATTCACTAAATAATTGGTGAATCGATAGATTCAAACAGATGTGCCCCAGAGTGAAGTAAAAAAGAAACTGCACTGAACCAAATTGTAATGGTTCATATAAATCCTCCAGTTGACTATGAAACATTTAAACACATCAACAAATACTTAGTGTATATTCATCCTACCTGTATATGCCTCTCCCATCAATGGCATACATGGATGAAATAAATATTTCATATAAATACATGTTCAAATTACTTTGACACTTCAATAGTCTCCTCCTACTTACCTGTTTGTACTGGAAAGGCATGTACTTGATGAGAAGGGCTAGGATTTGAAGTTATTGTTGGAAAGGGCACCGAAAGCTGTGCATTGAGTAGCTGAAGCCGCTCCTTCTTGGCAGTCAGATTCTTTATCTGTTCTTCTAACCGCCTATTTTCAACCTGAAGTTGGTGTAATGATTTCAGCATTCCTAAAACTAAGGTAAAAATGCGTATGTTATCTTTCACAACCACATTCAAAGAATGAATAACATCTTCATTTTTTAAATTTCTGTATTACAATTTAAAACTACCATTAAGTCATATATGAAAATACAAATACAATTATTACTGAGAGATACATTATGGAAATTTGACTTTAAATGGACAAGTTTAGGATCAATTTTGTGTAATTCAAAGCGCAGAAAAAAGTACATAGCATGTGATAGTAATTTTGCAATATAGCTACACCCTGTCTTAAATACAGATAAAGTTGCATCATTAAGGTTGACACTCATTTTAAGCAAACGGCAGTACATGATAACTTATCCCCAAACCAGAATATAAAAATAGTATTACTTTAGTAGCACCAGTTAATTGCATAGTTGGGAAAAATCTATTTCAGCTACAGTACTAGAAATTTTATACGTTATCAAACCAGAAAAAGTTTGACAAATATACATTAAACTAACAATACAGCCAACCAACAACATTTTTGTAAAAACAAGCAAGTTTGTGAAAATGGAGTTTTTCTGCTTTAATGCCTTGTACAGTGAATCACAAACTTACAGTAACAATGAAAAAAACGTCATCCAACGTGAAGTTATCACGACACACCTTGTTGGCAGCAGGAGCTCTCATCTGCTTTGAGCGGCGATCTACAAATCACCCAGCAGGGAGCACTGTGTGAGCACTGCAGTTACCACCCCTTTTTTTTGCAGAAAAAGGGCATCATCTTCTGTACTAACCTGATTTTCACCAAGCAGGGTTCTCTCAAACTCCAATTTGGTTTCAGAACTTGGATTTGCCAACTAGTACTGGAGTGTGACTGTAAAGCCACAGGGATAGGCTTTTTTTTTTTTTTTTAATTCTAAATTGTATTTGTTTAACGTGACCTATGGGCCTACTACAGACATAAGTCTACTGGTATAGGCACATCTGGTCATTTCCCAAGGATTTAGCTTTTATCCCTCCTCTTCAAGAACATACAAAGGAACCCTCAGTGAGCCCAAATGAGATGCAATAAGACTTAGCTAAACCTGTCCTCCAGCTATCATGTTTAAAGGATTATCCCTGCATGAATTTCCTCACAATTAGCATTTTTGTCAGGATACCATTCATAAAAATACCAACTAGATACTGCTTTACACTACCAACAAGAAGACTATGTTTAATAAAATATAACACAAACCTTAACCTGCTATTAAAAAAAATTTTTTAATGTATTCAATCGTTGTCTTTGATACTGATATATTGTTGAATATGGAGCTCCAAGTGATCTACTCATCACTTAAGCTTTTAACGTATTCATTCTTGGACTATTCCACTCTATTAAACACAACTTGAGAAAACAATGATTTGCTTGCTTTGAGAATTTCACGAGAAAGGCAGAACATAATAAAGATACGAAAGCCCAGTAGGACACCTGCCTAACATTTGTAAATATTTTTTTTACAATAGCAACAGAAGTAGGCAGTTTAGATTTAAAAAATGAAAAATATAGCAATAAAATATTATTATGCCCATTTATGTCACACAATATAAAGCAAACTGGGGAACTGTGCTATGCTATTTACAGTAGTGGATCCAGGAGTTCAGAATTCATTTCCAAACTCTGCAACCGCCCAGCTGGATCTGCAAGTCACTTCCTCTCGCATGACACAATTTCCCCATCCATAAAAATGTAGATAATTATAGAGAACTATTTTGTAATCTACTGAAGCCTTATGCTGCATGAAGAACTGTGTTACAATTACACACTACAGTTGTATTTCTATTCACAGCAGAAAATAAGTTTTTAAAAAATTCTTGGACAAGCACTGAATAGCAGTTCTGAGTAACACAGTTAACAAAAGCAGTAATAAACAGAATGTGAGTACTTACTGTCACTAGGTGTGCCTTGCTCTAATAAAAACTGTTGTCCTTCACTCCATTGCCTCTCCAGAAGCTGTTCTATGCTGGCTGCTACTGGTGGCAAATTTTCCCCACAACCGTTCCCTGATTGATCATAGCGAATCTGCAAGTTGCTTACAGGGGATCTGTTGAAAATATTGCAGTTTATTGTTTCAAGAAAAGGATGGAAGGAAATATATTAGGAAAAGGCTATTGAAGTTTCTTACCTTATATCAGCCCTTAGCACCCACATATCTTACACTTCCAAGACCTAGTTAATTCATCAAAATCCCTAAGAACTCATAGTTCTCACTGTCAAGGCTTTAATAAAAGAAAGATGTAATATTTCACAGTGTGAGAATTTATACTGAGAAAGCACATAACCTCTTCTTGCATACAGACTACATAATACCTAACTGACAAACAACATTGTATTAAATTATACAACATATACTTCTACATCAGGAAACCACTGTATGTGAACACATAGAGCACTGGTCTTTAAAAAAAAAAAAAAAAAGAAAAGAAAAAATCTTCGAATTTTTCCCAGAGAAAACTGGGAAAATAAAAACAATTTATTAAAATCAGCACAGTAATGGTACTTTCATGTAGAAAGGCCATATATAATTCCACTGTGTAACCTGTTCTAAAAAGAATCATGTAAAACCAGATTTTTGAGGGACCATGTGAAAATACTACTTCACAAGGGATGCAATGAAAGTTAAAGTTATCCTCTGCCTGTCCTGTGCACACTTAATATACTTCCTTTTTTTGCACATGATCACACATAGTTCAAAGAATAATCCCTTTGCCACATGTCTTTTCTCATTCAGGAGAAAATTAAATATTCCCACACAGCCACTGAGAAAGCTGGGTAACCTTCAGGTCCTGTAAGAAGGCTTCTTTTGCATTGGATGGGGCAAAATTTAGCCTGTGAGCAAAACCAGATGTTCAGTGTATTTCTTACTCAGGATTCTGTCCTCACGTATGCATGGTCCCATTCCTCATACAAGACCAACACCAAAGCCCACTAAAAGCTGGTTGGTGGGGTTTTTGTTTTGTTTTGTTGTTGTTTTTTAAAATCAACTCCACTGAGCTCAGATTCAGATACTTACAGTAATAACTAATTTATAAGAAATAACCATTGGTGCCATCACAGGATCACAGCCATACTGTTCTACATGTAGTGCAAACTTATCAACAAGACCACCATAGTCCCAGTACTGGACAACATATAGAGCTCAGGAAATCAGTGTGTTAATTATGATTAGCGTAATAAGCAGTGGTCATGGCACATTAGCTACCTAATGACTGTCAAGCATTTTGTAGGCACCAGAGCAAAGCGATTTTTATGAGAAAAGGTTTTAAGTAGGTGACTTAAGAGCTCTGTAAGTATTTATAAACAATTCCTCTTTTGCATACAGGATGAAAGAAGAAAAACGCTTGTTAAAACAAAAAGCCCTGATGAATGGGTAACCAAGGTAGTGATTTTTGACAAGAGATGACAACTCAACAGCATTTAACAGTTCAGCACAGACATGACAAAACCAGCCTTAAAACTAGTTGTTTACATGATGTGCTGAAGTGATAAGAAGGAAGGTTTATGCGGAAACATTCTGAACAGATGTACTACACTCCACACAAACACCACCGTTAAAAAAAAAACAAAAACAAAAACCCAACCAAACAAAAAAAAACCAGAAAACAAATACAGAAAACCACCACACAACATCCCCCAGCAATTTCTTTCTCTGTACGCATGCTTTTGAAGGATGCATAACACCACTTTAAGAGATCACGCCATCTGAATTATAAGTCACCAACAAAATTCTTGTTGGGCTTAGGACTGTTTCCTATCAATTTCACAAAGGTAGAAACAAAGTAACACATGACTGTATAACCTCCGCAATCCTTCACTGGAAGCCTGTATAGGAGGAGTTAAAAAAAATAAATTTAACAAAAATCTAGATTTCCGCGTATTGCAACATTAGTCAATCCATCCTCTTCCAGCTGAACCTCTACCTCATCCGTTAGACATGACACAGTTCCTGCATACTAGGGTCGAATCCTTATTCCAAACAGTATTCGATCATAGTGTCCAATAGGATTATAATGTGCTGTATTTGCAGGCCAAACGTCATCACTGAGATGGGAATCCCATGTTTCACACCTTGCTTACTTTCACAACTGTTTTTTGTTTAAGTTTGGGGTACAGTTATTCATAGTCTTAATAGTACTAATTGTAAGCAATACTGCATTTAGATATAGCCATACATGCATATTTCAATGAAGGTATTACATAACACATTTTTTAATCTAAGGTTAAGTATGAGGGAAAAAAAGTTTAAGTGCTACCTTGGGAAAAGCAGCAATTCCTCTGCAAAACGGAAACAGCTCACATATACCAAGTATATTTATATTTCTCATATATATTAAAATTTTAAATATGACAGTTTAAACATCAAACACTCTGGTTATATAGGGGTACAAAGATATAACAATATGAATTTGAAATGACCATACAGCTCATGAGTCACATATGTCTTCTCAAAAAGCTGCAATTGGCTACGTCATCAACAGCAAACAATTGTTTCTGCAAGTGTTTTTATTTTAAACAACTATTTGAAAATTACATGGTTCTTTTGGAGAAGTGTGTTATTTATGTATCTCATAAACTTCAAAGGGAATAGAGTCAAACTTGCAGAAAAATAATTTTAATAAATAAAGCAGGTAACATTCACAGTTGCAAAGTTTTCAGATAGCAGATTCTTTAAGTTAGCTTTTTATTCACTACAAAGCATATTTTAAGCAATCAGAGTTACTTATTTATTTAAATGGGGAAGGTGGAGAGTTACCTACACATTTTAGAAACTTCAACATATGTGTGTCTGTCTTAGCACACAAACCAGGGGTGAAATTTGTTGACTTCTGAACTTAATTGAACGGGTAAGTTTTCTAAATTTTTTCCATGCTAGATATTTCAGACTAAGTTTGTTCATCTTTCAATTGTGGAACTATAGCAGTGATTTCTCCCCCTCTCTCCCCTGCCATTTTTTGGCTTGTTTTTGAACAACTTACTCCCAAGCAAAAGCTATCTGCTCTGCAGTTGTGGACTGAGGTGGCCTTTGTATCATACAGTTCTCCTTTGCCACCCCCATCAAAACCACCTGAAATTTGACCATGTTATAAGTACTGGACTGTCTATACCCTGAAAATAAACTCCATAGAAGTATCATATTTAGGAATTTAGCTTCCCAAATATTCTACCTAAAGACAGCCTGAACACAACTATGGCCTACTGCAAATCATACAAAGACCAGGCCTTTGTATATGAACTAAGGCGGCATTAAAACTTGTAATTACCACAAGATGCATGCATAAGAGGACTACTTAATAAATAATCAAAAGTTCTGGAATTTCCTAATTGTTGAGCATTTCCCTTTGCAAAATTCTCTTAACTTACTTGTCTATATATACAGACATGTTCCTTATTTATATAAAGATTTATATGCTAATGTAAATATATGTATTTTTACTGAGAACACAGTCTAAACTAATCTGTAAATTCTCTATTTATTGTTTTAGAAGCAACACATATTGGAAAGCTTAAAAGCCAGTTCATGACTAGGTAATAACATCTAAGTATTATAATGGATATTCTCACCCCATTCGACAAGAACCCTTTTGATTAATTAAGGAACATAATAGAAGATCAACAACACCAGGCATGTACATTAAATTATCTAATTGGGAGATATTTATTATAAATTACTGTAATAAACACATGCTGTAACAATCAAATTCATTGTTACAATGCTGTATCTGTGTAACAAACATTTTTTTACTATCCTAAAATCCCTTTCAAGGTAAAATATCTGTGGTTAGTCTCCAAGTAAAAAAATACAATAATAACACTATAAAATCTAATTCATATGGGATCCAGTATAGAAAATAAAGTCCTTTACAAACAAAGATTCACTTAAAATATACAGAAAATATTACTGAAGTATTTAAAACACAATATTGAAATTTTAACAGCAAGTATTTTAAAACAAAATAATGTGATACAATTCCAGCAGAATTCTTATGTCACATTTCTGCAGTAGAGGTGAATTGCAGCACAACAAAAAAAAAAAAAAGGTACTTTCTTTCCCTCCACAGAGAATTGCTGCACATTTTGAAGTGGTGAGGGAAAGGGAAGAAAGTATTTGTTTGAAATTTTTACTGATATTTAACTTCTCAGACCATCTTATTCCTGTGATTGTTGTAGTCTAAGTCTATGGCATTTTGGAATTTTTGCAAATATGACTAAAAACATGATTATGGTAAAAAATCGGAGGAGATAAGTAGTAGATGTGGATTAAATGATAGATAAATCCCTCTAAAGCAAGTGTCCATTTCTTAAGTAATGTCCTTCATTTGTAAACCTAATTTCAGTTGATATAAAAGTAAATTTCAGCACATTTTTACCTATCTGGACCTACAAGTTTTTTTTTTTCAGATGGATATATCTGTAGAAAAATAAATGTACATGTGTGTGCATATATACATGTATATATAGGCTTTTAAAACACTTATATATTACTAGTAAAAAGACAGTGAAGTTTCTAAATCTTAAAACATTTCCTCTGCCTGCACTCTCCAATGTAAATAATGCTTACCGTGGTGACAGACTTCCTCTGGGTGAACCTCCTCTGCCAACAAGGATTCGGCTATTATCTCCAAGATCTTGATCTGCAGTGTAAATATTTCACAGCTGATAAATCGACTCTTCTTAGGTAAGAGTTTTAAAGCTGATGTAGATATTTTAAAAATACCTTAAATCTCAAATTCTATCTGTAGTTACTGTTGAAGAGTGAATACGTAACTAGTTTAAGATTGCTGAACTGTAGCATGTAAGGTGTTGTCCTTACACATTTCTGAGGCTGTACCAGGCCATGGATTATGTTCACTTCTTTCATTCCTTTCAGTTTTACAGCACAGAAGCGTGGTTTGCATTTGCAGTACCCTCCCCTCAGCCACTTTTAATTTGTACGGTGAAAGTAATGAATCACAGCTGTGGACAGCTAATCTGTATGCTTATCACAGCAAATCCTGATGCTCTGTATTTTTTTAACACTTTGCATCCCAAAACAACTCATAAAATATATAACATATTAAACTTACCGCCACCATCTAACAAGCACACGTTATTCTACAAATTTACGGAAAACTTTATGAAAGTGTGTAATTCACTAATTCCTATTTATAAGCAGAAGCATAGGAAAGTCCCTTGCTAAAAAGGTAGTAAAACAAACAAAAAAGGCCTCATTAAATATACGAAAACGTTTTGCTTGGAAGGACTCAAAAGGGTTATTTTCCCTATGGCCTCTCAATAAAATCACCCTATCTGCCCCCTTCAAGGTTGCCCTCCCCCTATTCTGAGTCAAGCGACCTCCGACCTCTTGGAGGGCAAAGACATGACTGATCCATTCTTGGTAAACTGCGAAACTCATTCCCTTCCCCCAAACAGGCATGACTACTACGACATGTCAACAAATCCTTACGGAGGGAATGAAACAAAGCAAAGCCAGTATAGCTCATTAAAACTGTAGAGGAAAGCCAATGGTACGAAATGCCAATCGGTAAATATTCACAAGATTATTAAATGCTGCAGAAGTTCTCTAACGGGATCGCTTTCACACGAAGTTGTATGTAATGCAATTTCATGAATTATGCAAATAAAGGTTTAAACTATTCACGACAAAACCCAGAGCTGTGTTACTCTCGTTGCAAAGAGCTCCAAACTGAACACATCAATCACAGAAGTCACAGGAGACATTGTTGCATTCCTTTTTTTTTGCTAAAATTATAGATTAGAAAAAAAAAAAAAAAAAAAAAAAAAAAAAAAAAGGGGGAGGGAGGGGGGAGGGAGGAGAAAACCCGTGCCGTTCTGCAGGACAGTTGAGAATTTACTTCCAACACATAACAACTTTATACAGGCATTTAGTAACCAAGTGCTGAGCAGAGTTCAACAATAACATTAAATTTAACAATCTTTTTAAAAATACTTAAGTCTGTAATGTCACACGTTTGTCACCAGCAGCAGCAAGCTTACCTGCTTGGCTGTTTTCAGACTGAGCTATAAGTGCTGCCATTGCTGAATTTGGATTCAGCCTGTTGCCGTACATGTGAGATGGAGGCAGACTGAGAGAAGATCCAGGTAGGGTGTTTGCCTGCAAGAAACCAATTAAAACGTGAATTTTTTTTTTTAAAAAAGGGGGAGAAACGATAAATATATTTTAAAGAAGCCTTCCTAATGCACAAATTTTTTTAAGTTGTTTTTTAAAAACTGAATGTATTTAAAAGAAAAAATATTATTTTCCATTTGTGAGTACAGAAAGAGAACTGCAGTGCTTTGAAAAGTATCAGGTTCTAAAGTGTGTTTTACTTGTTGCTCACAAGATCAGTTAAGAAAAAAAAAACTCTAATAAGAAAATTACTGTAGCAAATATTAAAAATACCTAAATTGCATTTTAAAACAACCACAGTGTAGCAGGATGGGTAGACTTCTTTGCAATCCTGAAGTATGCACTCAATGCTAGGACTCAGTAGTATGGCGACCATGTGGTTATCCTACTAATTATTTAATCTTATTAAACCATTTACAAAATAAGGGCAGGTAGACAACAGATGTCTCACAAATGCTTGGGTTCCTTACATCACAAGCCGGCTGTGGAGGTCAAAAGGTCCAACTTTCAGCTCTATAGTTTAACTACACAGAGCCATATTTCCTTTGCTCAACTCCATCATTAGTAAAACCTGCACACTATTTTGTTACTTCCTATTTTGAGAGACTTGGAAGCCTGGTGTTTTTTTGTTTTGTTTTGTTTTTATTTTAAAGAACGCAAACAGCCATTACAAGTATGTTTTCTATACAATAGGGGGCTCGCCGAATCACAGCTTTGCCCTGACCCCATATAAGGAACTGTATTTTTGGCAGTTGGCCAGCTCTACTTATTGAAGAGCTCCCAAAGTTTGTGTTCATTCATGTTGCTAACCACAATTCTGAAGGTCTCTGCTGGGACTTGTGCCAAACAAGCGAAAATGAACCCTTAAACAGATGAAGCTAAGGAGGCTGGCCAAAATCTTGCATAATCCAATGCAATAAAAATACCTTCTTCCTTGGCTGCTTATGCTTTTTCCCTTTCGAAGAAAAGATTTGTGTCAAATGCTGAGTTGCAGAGACAGGCAATCAAAGAAAAAAAGGCATGGCTGCTTAATAAAAAGACATTTTCCTACCAGATAAAAAAAATATTTCAGAACAAAGAAAATAT
>NW_009635006.1:1967-4455 GCF_000690535.1 Cariama cristata | reverse complement strand
AGACTGCAGAAATGCAATCTAACTGCCATTCCTCTGCATTTCACTTTTTGCTGACAGATTTTTCAGTTTTTACCAGCTGTCTGGCAAAACTCTAGTACCTCATGGAACAGAGTTAAAGGTAGTGAATATGGAGTAGTATGAGTAGTTACAACATGAAGAAAGGGTTTGGAGCAAAAGAAATTCACATATGACTGGAAACAACTGTAATTACCAAAAATAACCTGCTGGTTGTGGGCTGAAGAACATCTGCTACACAGATTAGATAGATAGTATTGTCATCCTCTGGTGACCAACATGGTGTTGACATCTTGTATTTTGCTCAAAACCTAGAATTAACTTTTCCTCAAAGCTCATGTGTTTTGCCAATGGACAGGGTCAACAGAAAGGACACAGACACCAAGTTAAAGAACTTAGCTTATCTTTACTTATGCTTAAAGCAATAAGATAGTAAGAGAAACAATACAGCAAGAATAAAACAGAATACAGCAAGGATAAAACAGAATAAGGTAATGCACCTAGTCATTACTACATAAGGTTAGCTATAGTGATTAAGAAAGATACATAACCAATTGCCCTAATACTTTACCATCATCCAGATCCGCAACCATGGGGGAAGCCCCGGTTACAGCGAGGATTTGGAGAACCTGTCCCAGCAATCAAGGGGTCCTATGCAGTGCATCCACTTGTGGGTGAGGTCTCCAAAGTTGCTGCAAGAAAGCTTACATAACTTCAAATGCGGAAACATCTGGTTTCACACTCCTTTTCGATTTCACCTAAAGCTTAGCCAGGGCTCAAGGAGGAACCAAGGGAGCTTCTTTATATATTTGGTTTTGACCAAATATTTCCAAGCAAGGCCAGACACCTGGTTTCATGGCCTTGACAACTATCTCCAAACAAGGAAAAGTAAATATATTCTTACAATGTGTATCTTCACTAATGATTATATTTCATTTAAGCTACATCTTTCACTAATGATCGTACATATTTTGTTAATGATGGGACATATTTTGCTAATGATCAAATACTCATATTATACAACATTTGGTTGGGATGTTCATTTATAGGTGAACTTTGGTTAAGGGCCTGTGGCTCAGGCCTCAGTACTTCACTCATATCATTCACTCTAGGTACCTAGCCAGATTGTAGATGAACTTTGGCAAGTTGCTTAAACCTCACCTCAAAGCTTCTAGACTCAGTGCCTTCCTCTTCCCTTTTACTTGCTGCTGATTGTAAAAGGGGACAGAAAGTACCTGAGCTTGCCAACAACATTTGGATGCAGCCGACATATGGACAGTAACAAAAAGTGTGTAGCAAAAGGGCGAGGGCTAATGGCCGGTAACTCTGTGCCAAGGCTGCCAAGTTTGGAGCGTGCTTCTGGGTAGGTGCTGGGGCAGCTGCTGCCAGGACACAGGGGTCAAAACTAAGTCCCAGATATCATCCATGTCAAATGCTCTGCACATCCATGTTCACAGATAGAGCTTGCTCCAAATGCAAAAGAAACTAAAACATCCACAAAAACCCAAATGGAGTGATTTGCCTAATTGGCATGATTTTTATTTCAATATCACCAAAGGAGGTAATAGAAGACAGAACAGAATCAATTCTCCATATCCGTTAATTTCTCAACTTAGTTCTTGAAAACTTTTCCAAACTGTTAAGACTTCTTGTTTGTTTGGGGTTTTTTAGCAATTTTTCTAGGGTCCTGTTACTGCCAGTGGTTTCATGAGCTCTTTTTCTAATACATGGGCAGGGAGTTCCCTGTACATTTGCCTGTGAAGGGAGGAATGTTCATGCATATTCGTATCTAAGACCTCGTCAGTGTAAAAACATTGGATCAAAACTCCAATTCACTGCATTCCGATAAGAGAACTACTGCCCTGTAAGATATGATCGTGCAACCTGAACACAGATGTGCTAACTCAAAACATACAGCTCATCTTCCTACTGTTTTTCATGGTCCTTATCTTGACTAAAAGCCACCTCTCTTTAACCTCAGAAACACCAAGCATAATGGTAAACAAGAATTTATGAAAGACTGTTGGCCATAAGTCTTCTTATAGGATTTTAGTCACACTGGATCTTCACATTCCTTGCTTTCATCCACCATCTCTGAGACATGCTGGCATGATCTCAGCCAGGCATCATCCTGCTCTATTTAAAGCCCCTGGGGTGCCATCTGTCAGAAGAACTTCTACAGAGGAAGAGCAGAGTGTGACTTATGGCTATCAAAGTTGAACAGGCAACCACAGCAATGAACAATATAAAGAAAACCCTGAGTTGGGTTTTTTTGTTTGGGTTTTTTGTGTGTGTTTTTGTGGGTTTTGTTTGTTTATTTCTTTGATTTTGTTCATTATTTTTTTTTCCTTTGCTTTTAGTGAGTGGCTTGCTATAAGGCAGAGAACAACAGTTGCTTCAGAGGCAAGGAGACCTAAGGCACCAGCAGTAGCTGGTGCTGCTTATAGTCTCTGTCTAATTGCAGTTCAGCCCA
>NW_009635006.1:0-1873 GCF_000690535.1 Cariama cristata | reverse complement strand
ACGCCCCCCCCCCCCCCCTGCAGAACTCACCTCTGCTCCCTCCCTGGCCAGCAAGTCCTGTTCCTGGCTGAACAGCCTTCCTCTGTGACAAAGCACACTGTTGATTTACACAAGGTGTCCTTCCACCACCCAAGAGCTCTGATGCCCAAGAGTTCCACCACCCAAGGCTCCAGGGAACAGGTGTGGTGCCAAGGAGTAAAACCGAGTCCTACTGACCAGCCACAGACCTCCAGCTGTCCAGTAGACTGTTGTGTTAGTCGTTGTACACGTACAGACGGACTTTGTGCATCTCTTCATTGCAGTCTATGTGTAACCTTTCCCTAGAGATTTCTGAAACATACTCCTAAAACCTAACACTATTTCTCCCACTGCAGTAATGGAGTCTTTTTTAAATAGCTGGAGCTTCCTTTAAGAATCAACATCTGAATTTTGGCACCTCTGAGTGTATCTCTAACTGATGCCATAATACCCAGAAAACTTAGAAATGGTGTAGGCAGCCATGTGCTGGCTGCTGGCATTTGCTACTCCATCATGGTTACCTTTTGCTCCCCACTTGAGTTATAAGGACTTGGGGCTAGGCTGATTTTTTTTATCAGTTAAAGCAAATCCTGTGTCATAGAAATGTTTCATGATTGTCAGTCCATAATAAGTTTCCTGCAGGTCACAGGTGAAAATGCAGGGAACACTTCTAATTCCACTTGTGATGTTAATCATCACAACTCTTTCAGATTTTGATTGTGGTGCTGCACCCTATAGATGTGGTCTTTATTTAAAGTGTTAGTAACTGGTGGAAAAGAATAAAACCCCAAACAATTAAAAATATCTTGCATAGTTTTCTTTAGATATGTGTGAAAATAGGATTCCCGTCTAATTGTCTAGACATAGATTTAATGAAAGACATTTAATCAAACTGATTTGTCTTCTGTTTGCAAACATTCCTGTTTGCACCAGCGGATGGGCAGAGCAAAACAGCTTGATGTGCGTGAAAGTGGTGAAGTGCTGCTTCTTGTTAGGGAAAATGTAAAGGGCTTTAGGCCAGAGACATTCTTTAGGTCATAGTGGAAAATCCTGCTTTTGCTAAAAAGAATAAACAAATCAATTCTTTCTGGGGTGAAAAAGAATAAAAATGTTAAAAATAGGCAAAATAGGTAAAAAATAGATAAAAATAGGTAAAATAGGGAAAATTAGGGAAAAAGACATCACAAGCAGGGTTTTTTCACTTAAGTTGTGAATTTGCAAAAAGCTGCTTGGAAATTTAGCAAGAACAATCAAAAAAATTACAATGTTTCAAGTTCATTTGAAACATTTTAAAAACATATGAAATTTAGTTATGAAAACAGAAGTAACTTTTGACACCTTACCATTTTTACCATATTTTAGGACCTGCTCATTCACCTTTTTTTTTTGTTTACCAGCAAGAAATGATATTTCATGTAATGATGTTTCATCTGTTTAAACCAACCATGAATCCCATGGTTATTTCAGTGGGTGTGTTTTTTAACACATACCACATCGGTATAGCTTAGTAAGAAAATGCAGGCTCCAGATAATTTCCCTGTCATTTGTTATTTTCTTAATTGGTTTGATGAGGTAATTATACTCCTGATATGACTAGTGAAATGTGTCTGACAGCATTTGAGTGACAAGGGAAAAAGTCAGAAATCTATGATGCACTGTGTGTGGGCATGCATGCAACCACTCAGCTGAAAACGGCTTCCTCTTATGAGGCACTTTGGCAGATATTTGGGATTCTAGAGGGAAACATGGGCTGGTCAGGTCTGACGCTGGTGGTGGGGCTGTGTGAGGGAGTGGCAAGTGCAGGCTGCTGCTCCGCAGGGGACGGGGACCCAGGAGCTGCAGTGTCTTAATCAGT
>NW_009635005.1:0-2730 GCF_000690535.1 Cariama cristata | reverse complement strand
GATGAGTGCACGAGATGAAACCCAAGCACTGTCTGAAATTGGGTAGTTGTGCCAAGCGCTTTCTAAGTTCTTATTTTCCTGTTTTGGATACTTCTCACTTGCAGCTGCATTCCTGGTTTTGTCATGAAGAACCTGACCTGTGCAGGCCTGGGGTTCTCAGGGTGTTCCTTGGGCAGGAGTGAGCGAAGCCGGGCTGGCACAAGGGTGCAAAATGCCCTTGAGGTCTCTGCCGGGTCCGAGTGCTGGGGGCACCCAGCGTCCTCATGCATGCTTGCGTGTAGGAATTGCGGACAGAGCCCGTGTCTCATCTGTGGGTGGGCTTGGACCCACACTCAACCGGTGACATGAACGTACCTGTACTTGATTTGCACTCAGGTCCCATCTCAACTGCTCCTGGCTTGATGGAGCCTGCAGCAGAGTGGTCTCACCCAGACCAGCCAGCTGCTTACTACAGCCCATGGTGCTTGTTTTCCAGTTGCCACCATCTACTGCTGTGGAGCTGGAAGGTGCTGCGGAGTCTCGGAGCTCGGTGGAGATCAAGAAATTGATGCCATTCATGGAGGCAGAGCCCCTCGCCTTGGGAATGGAGGAGGTAAGTGGGAATCTATCTCGCTTCCGCATTTCCAATGTGGCAAGCAGTTACGTAGATCCCACTCCCACTGGTGGCCCTCGGTGCTGCTCACAGAGTGGCTTCACATCCCTCCAATGGCGTTGCACAGCACTGCTGAAGCAACTGGTCATTGGAGAGGCCACGTGGGACATGTCATAGGGCTGACCAAAGATGCTACCTGTGGAGCACCTATGGAGGGCTTTATGCATCTTGTTACTAAGCAAGTGGTTGACAGGAAATTTCTGCAGTAGCTTTTGCTGTAGCACCTTGAGAGAGCGGTATGCAAACGGGAGAGGGAGAGAGAAAAGCATCAGGAGTCAGATGAGCTGGGCTGGAGTCCTTCCCCTGGCTCCGAGGGCTCTCACCTCCGAGTCTCGTGTTTTTCGGAAGGTAGTAAAAAGTGTTTTTAAAGACAAGTTCTGCAGCAGAGAGAATTTCTTGCTGCCAGGAGACATCCCAAATTGCTTTAATGTAGTGTATTAATGAATGTATTAATTAGTATGGGAGAAGATTTTTCCCATGGTCCCTCCACTGGTAAGTGGAATGGATGTAGGATGAGATTAGGATGATTTTTGCCTGTGTTTGAGGAAGAGGCCCCTCCAGCCATGTCTATGCTTTGCTCCAAGCCATGACTGCTCTTCGGCATCAAGTTCCATGCTCTACATCTCAGTCTTTCCTCCCCTACCGCCAGGTTTTCGATATCCTGCCGCTGTATGGTGTGCTGCCGCCGGGCGAGAGCCAGTGGGTCACGTTCACCTTCTTTGGCCATACCAACATCATCGCTCGTGTCATGGCGCTGTGCATGGTGGAGGGAGGCCCGACCTACGAGATCATGCTGAGTGGGGAGGCTTCGCTCATCAGCTACCTCCTAGACGTCACGGAGATCAACTGCGGGGTGCAGGTACCGCACGCTTCTCTTGGCATTGGTCCTTGTCTTGAAACCATTGCCGTTGGGTTGCTGCCCACCTGGGTCTAGGGCTCTCTCCCCTTCTCAGCTACTTTGTTGGCTCCGTGGCTTGGAAGTACAACCTTTAAGTGATACGTCCTGCATCCAAGCTGGTGTTTAATGGCCATCTCCACTGATTCATCAACAGAATAAACCAGGAACAGAATAAAGCAGAGAGGAAGTTAACTTGGATTTCCAGTCACTGTAGCTGGAGAGAATGTCCCACAATAATCCTCACTTTCCTTCTTTTCAGTTAAAAACCCCACAGATATTTCCAGCTGTTGGCCCTGTATGTATTGCCCCATCTGTCTCCCTTTTTGCTTGTCTTTTGCTTGCAAATCCTTGTCCGGGGGTGCCTTTTCTTCTGAAATGCCTTGATGCCTCCTTCTTTGCTTCAACTAGCTTTTAGATGACGCCTTAAAGTGCAGAGGGCTTGCATCCCCTGGTTGGTTTATTACTGACCTTTATGTGGTTGTTATTGCGCCTCTACGTGCTACTATAAATATCTGTTCCTATGTAGGGCTAGATTCTCCAACTTAACCCAGGAGAGTCAAGTGCCCGTATCTTCTCTGCAGGTCCCTGCTTCTGGGTTGTGTTCATTTGCTTGCAAGCCAATGAAAGAGGAAGGAGATTCCCAGCAGCAGACCTCTTGTTTGTAACTTCCCACTCTTCTGTCCTCTCTTCAGCTCTTTAACAAAGTCACCGAAGCAGAGGTCACCCTGCAGAACAGCGGGAAGGTGGGATTCACCTACGTGGTGCTAAGCCCCAGCACAGCCACTGCCAACAGCCCTTTGCCTGGCGTGCCCCTGGTCGTGCCCAGCACGGTGAGTAGCACAAGTGATTAACCCTGGCCTTCTGTTAGGCTGCCCAGGAGAGGGTTATAGGAGGGGAGAAAAAAAAAAAAAGAAGAAAAAAAATCACAAAAACCAAAAAACCAGGCAGGAGGGACAGGGCTGTAAGCAGTTGCTGCTGGGGGTCAGAGAAGGTCAACAAGCTCAGTCCTAATAGACTCCCTTAATGGCCTTGGTCGGCAGGCGGCTCTACTGTTGTATAGCAACCACGGGCGGGAGGCGCGAGAGCTTCGGTGGCGCTTTGGACCCCGACCATTGAGCTCTCTGGTTGTGCTGATGCTGGAGTCGGACAGTACAGGCTCTTCTGAGGGTCACCTTGGCCA
>NW_009635004.1:23659-32752 GCF_000690535.1 Cariama cristata | reverse complement strand
CCATAACAATTCTATGATTCTATGATATTCTGTCTCAGAAGATACTTGCTGGAGTTTTTTCAAACAAACTTTGCTTGGGGAAGAAGAAAAGCCTCATTTCATCTTGTCATTTTAAGTTTGCCCTTAAATGCCAATCTGAAGCATATTTGCAGCTGTTTCTATTGAATAGTGTGAAAGTTTGACTTGTATAATTTTCACTGGCTTTTTTGAAAGATTTTTGTGCTCTCTGAAAGTGCTGCATTCATTTACACCTACGGCATATATACAGGAATGGAGATGGCCTTGATTTATACTGCTTCACTGTGTGCATTTCCTTGCTTAAGCCAAGGTTCCCCATTTAAGAATTCAGCCAATCTCCTCATTATAAAGGCACACAGGGTGGCAGAAAAATTATGGTAATGTTTCGTAGGTTGCCATGACTTTCGTTAAAGGCCATAGGAGTCAAGATGCTCAATTACTTTTAAGAGAACATTTGAAAGTTTGGGGCAGGATACATGAAGGATGGAGATGTTAACTACAGCTAATGACGGGTGTGAGATTGAGCATGAATGATTGGTTGTTTACCTTAATATGCAGTAACATGAACCAAAATGCCCCAAGTTGGGGGATTTCTTAGTGGAACCATTCTAGGAATTTTAGTCTCTTTACAGTGAACTTTTTTTTTGTTTGTGGTGCTAATATGTTTATTGTATATGTTTGGTGTGTTTACTTTTTCAGTTATACATGAATTTATTTTATTGTTTTTAGTGAACTATATGTTGTAAAACATACAGAATATGTGGCATGATTGGAGTAATGTTTGTACTGAAATCTGAATTTTTGCGTTCCTCACTGCTTGTTACTTTCTTCCTCTGAACCTTAACAGTGGATTAAATTTTTTTGCATTTATTTTGCCTTAGGTTTTGATGTATTTCAGTGAAGTAGACAACCCTTACATTATTGCTGTAAGAGCCGCAGGAAAACTATTCAATGTCTTGAAAGAGACCACTTTAGTGTATCTCACTGAAATGCTTGAGAATATACAAGAATTTATATTCTAAAACTATAATTCTAGGCTTGTCATTATTGCTTGTCTAGGCAATAATTCTAGGCTTGTCATGATGGAAAGGCACCTTCACACATCCTTAATTTCTCTAACTAGTTTTAATAATTTCCCTGGGACCATCCTGGAAATAGACCTTTTCTCAGTTATATCCTGGTTGTGCAGGTCAAATTGATTTATTTTTTGCTATCACTTTTTTTGTGGTCTGGATAAGCATACATAAACATGAAATTGTGGATATTAAACTGTACCTAGCGTTTTATGTTCTTTCCCATGCAACTTCTTCCTTTTACAGAGGATTAACCATAAAAACAACCTGGTACATGACTTGACTTTCTGGACATAGTCAGCACTATGCGATTTAGCTTGTGAGTATAGAAACTTTTGTAATTCTAAGAATTGTTTAGGCTGTAATAATGTTGTGTAGAATTCTACATGAACGGGAAATTATTGTGTGTTGTTAATTGCAAAATTACACTTAATTTTTTGAGGGAGGGGGTAGTCTTAAGGAGATGGGAATTCTCAGAGGTTTTTTTAGTTTGCAGCTGATGGAAAAAAAAACAGTAGGAAACTGCTTTGTATACATCGTGGCTTTTCCCTTCAGTGTTTATAAGATTAGAATGGCAATGTGTATGCGTGTCTCTATATAAATGTTTCATGCTTTATGAGAACATACAGGGTTACTAAATTAAAATAATGTAGTTGAAACGTCATTGAATGGTCAGCTTCTTTTGATATATAATTAGGAGATGCACTAACTTCCGTTTTGTGTGTGCAAAGAGGAAATGTGTGTATGGAGCAAATGGGTATGTATCTGTACTAAACTTTGTATACTGTCTTCACTCAACCTTTTGACAGTATTTGAATCATCTTCTTCTAATTTCTACTTTCTTGTAACTGATTTACATAATGCTGCTGCTCACTTAAAACTAGCTCATTCTAAGGACTGATATAATGTGTTGTGCTAATCTAGGTCCTTTCGTTCAAGGAGAACAGAGTGGTTTGCAAATGCTCATAATTCTGTCCTCATCCTGTGAGTTAAAATGCATTGCTACCATCTCATCTTCATAAAAATGAAGAAAACGAAGTAGAAATTTAAGAATTGGTTCAACATATTAAAGGAAGGCTGTAGCAGAACTATGTTTAAAACTCAGATATCTTTATTCTGGCACTTATGTTTTCCTTTTTTTTGCCTACTTTCTGAGCTTGCTTAATAAGAACTCTGTGTGAAAACTGCCTTTACTGAAGGCGAAAAGGCTAGGACTTAATTTAAAAACATTGGAAGATCAGTTTTATTGCCAATTAGGCAACCTGCAGTAGTCTGTAAAAAATACCCTTTTGCTTACAAAAAGAGTGAATTTCAGATTACCCATTCCATATTTTTTTTTCAGGTCCCTAAGTTCTAAAGACGCGTTGGTTGCATTAAACCTGCTTGTGTCAAACTACATGTTTTTGCCGCTATGAAGAACCTATCTGACTGGATTTTGCAAGTTACTGCTGCTTTTGTCTTCCTATATTTTCATTTCAGACTTGGCCTTAATCTCCTTGTAGAACATTTAGGCATTTTCCGTTTCTCTGCATGTGGACATTAATTCCTTAGACAGCTTTAGGGTTTCTGCAAAGTCAAATGGTGCAAATTGAAGCAGTGTCTTTTGCCATTTCCATGTTAAGTATCTGTTTGGATGTGTGGATGCTGGTATTTTATCTTGTTCTTGAACAACTTTATATTACAAACTTGATTTGTTATCTAGCTGAGATACAGTAAGTGCAATATGGTATCTGTCACCTTTGGCAACATGGCCTTTCCGAGTAGGTGTAGGAATTTACATCACAGAAAATGTCTTAATACCTGTATATTGAAACTTTCCTTTCCCAGGAGGAAAGTAATTTTAAAGCACAGAGGGAAGCTGAGGGATGTCTTTTCTGGTTTCCTCGTAGTGATCCTCGGTAACTTTCCTTAAATGAAGTTAGTTCAGAGTGTCCAAGAGCATGTCTGCAAGAGTCAGCCTTCTTTTTGCTTTAATGATTACATTTTTATTCCCTCTGTTAAGAGGGTTTTTTTTGTTGGTTGGTTGCAGTCTGTATTGTGAAGCTGCATACAAGATGTGTCCAAAGACTTTTGTGGAATGGTATAGCTGTCCTTAAAATTTAGATCAATGAAGAAAAAACCTAGTTTTCTCATGCTGTTTTTATTGTCTATGTAGGATGCTTGGCTTCTTGCTAATGATTACAGCTGCTCTATTGTTGTCCTTCCACCTTCTATCTTCCAAATATTTGGAGTATGTTTTTGTAATTTTTCTTTATATGTATGATTTTATATTCTTGCAATGATTAAGAAGCATTGCTTCCTTCCTTTCTGCCAAGGGAAAGAAAGAGAAGACTTGCGTAGCAGTGGAGGGGTTTATTACCCAGCCTGCTTGGTTGATGGGAGGTGCACAGGTTTATGTTGGAGCTGTAATTATGTAGTGGGAGAACTGACCAAGTGGATAGTGCTAGGGCACTTTTCTTTACTTACCTCTCAGAGGCGAGCTACCATTGGCAGGCAGATTTGGGTGAGACCCAGGTATCAGAAGACCTAAATTTTAGGGATCTAGTGGAGCACTTCTAAAATGCAAAAGTCCCTGTTTGGCAGATGGAGGGATGTAGTGGTTTTGAGATAAGTAGAGAGTGAAAGGAGGTATGGAAAATGTGAATTCTCTTTTACAATTAGAAACAAATTCTTAGCAAGATTTCTTCACAATATCAAAAGATAAGAATTATTAAGTTGACCTGGCCCTCATGTGAGCAGGCAGCCATTTGTGGATAAAAAGTAATCTGAACAGCAGGCCTCTTTCCTTGACATCAGAAAAGGACTGCCTTTTCTTCTGGTTGATAAAGCTTGTTTGTATGGAGAATGCAAATGCGTTCTTCTTTGTGTTTGCTTAAACCCATGAGGGTGAAATTTCTGCCACAGAATTGGAGCTTTTGGGGATGTTTTAGAGTTCAAATGAAAATATGCCTGAATTCTTTTGTTAGCAGTTCGTCTGTGCAAATGCTGAGGACAATGACATCCAACAGACTCCTTTCAAGTAAGGTTACCGCTCTGTTTTTTAACACCATAGCTGTATCTAGCTGCTGAAGACTTTAGAGTTGCTAAAGCTGCAACCGATATTGTTTTAGAAGGGGGAGTGACACCTGAATATGCATAGCATGAAAATGGTAAGGATGAAGGAGTGTTCTCTGAACAGTGCGAGGTGCAGGAGAGTAGTCAGTCACTACACCCTTAGCTTTTCTGTGTAGGTTATTTTTACAGAAACTGTAAAGCACCAGAAGTAAGAGATTACTTTGGGGGGGGGGGGAGCGAGGGGAATGCTCCTCTTGCCATACTTAAAAGTACAGTTCTTTCGCCAAAAGTATCATCTATACTGGTTGAATGAGAATGTTGGGTTGAATGCTAGAGGCAGGATGTTCTGTTCAAAGGAACTGCTTTTTTTGTTTTGTTTAAAGTAGTCAATTATGCTGAAATACTAGTTTTGATGTTAATACAGGAAGATGTAAGCTATCTTGTGGTAGATATTGAGAATAAGCACCATCTGAGAGGTATCTTATCCCTCTTAAAAAAGACATTCCATACTTTCCAACTTTGCCTTCCCTTTGCAGATAGCTGTTAGGAAAATAAGTGAAGGCAGGATATTTAATAATTGTTCCTCCTACAATTTTCAAGATAGTTCTTTACCAGAGAATGATCTTTATCAGTCTTTGTCTAATCTTTAAAGTTAAAGATGACAGTCATAGTTCAGGACCTTCTAGTAAACTCCAGCCTATCATACTTTTATTTGCATCCATCCTTACTTTGAGCCAAATCTCAGTTCTCATTTACTGAAACCTAAATTCCCATATTGTGTGTCCTGGTCTCTGAATGTGGCAGATTCTTTTCAGAATAAACAGCTTCAACATTATTGCTTTGGATGATGAAAGCTTTTAGAAAAGTAAAAAGAAAGCTCTGCCGTCCTTCCCGACCCAAAGTTGGGTCCTGTCTGTACTTCACTCAAAGATACTGTCTTCAGACAGAGTTTAGCTTTCTATTGCAGTAATCTCAACAAGGATGTGTAAGACTTTCTTTCGTGAGTGTCTTGTCAACCACACTTCATTAAGATTATCCATGTCTTTCTACATTAAATAATACAAATGTTACCTCCATGAAACATTACCTTTATGAAACAGAGTTCCTCTTTTAAGAACCAAGAGAATAGAAGTAGATAATAATATGGTAGTATTAAATTTGGAAAAAACACAAACTAATACAGTTGGGAAAAATAATCCAAGTTGTAGACTAGGTATGTGTTAATAGCATCAAAAGTGTTAGACACTTCAGACTGCTGAGAACCCTGAAGGCCTTCGAATTTAAATAGATACTGGAGGTCAAATCTGGGGTCTGAAATGTGAGAAAATACCACAAACTGGGTAATGATGCTTATTATAGATCTTGTCAGTTCTGAGTTTGAATGAATACCTCTGGTGATGCTTATCTTCCTGGCTAAGTGAAGTGTTGCAGGACTCTCTGGGAAATCTATATTTTAGGAATAACTTGAAACAGGATGACTGTGCTTTAAAAAAAAAACAAAAACAAAAACCAAAAACCAAAACCCAAAACCAAACCCAACCAACCAACCAACGAAAAAAATAGGGACCTGGTTAACAGAATGCGTGAAGGTACTCAGTTGAAATGGAGTGCAACTTATAAAGAAGTAATGCTGGAATATGTGGGATACATTAACCCTTAATCTTGCTTATTGACTAAATTGAGAATGTGCAATGTGTTACTGCAGGAAAGAGCAGATTTTTGGGGCATCCAAGGAAGTACCCTGTGTGTGGAGTGAGATGGTGGTCCTCTCTGTTGCTCTGTGGCAACATCTGGAAAAAGTTTTTCATTTTTATAGCCCTGAAGTTGACATTTATGATGAACAAACAGATAAAATAAACAAGCAGAGGAAAAGGTTAGAGAGGAGATGGACTGACAAAAACAATAGGACAAGTAGGCATTTTTATCCTGTCAAGATAGCAATTACAGCTCAATGGGCTGTTGTTGGTTTGCAATTTACTGTATGCATTGAGGGAGAAGAGAATTTCTGATCTTTATAATTTAGAATCATGATGGTGATTAGCCACAGAAGAAATCAATACGTTTCATGTTCAAATTGAGTTTACCAACTTGATTATTACACCCCCTACTTGAGATTTATTTTGAAAGCCAATTGGAATATTCTACTAGAGCACTGCTTGCTGCTTATTGTAGCAATGTGAGCTATATTGAGCATGGCACACTGGAGATCTCTGATCTATTGCCTTGTTTCATCCAAAATGTAATTCAAAGTACTGGTGTCTTACTTCTGCAGCCTTATATTTTCTGGTTCGAATGTGACTTGTTTGGAACTCTATTTCTGCTTTTGTGTTAGTCATGTGTATTTACAGCGTTTTACAGGTACCTTTCCCTTCCAAAGATCTTGCAAATCAAGGTAATTAAAAATGGCAACTTAATAGATGAGTTTGTAAAGTAACCATTAATGAAGAGGGCAAACTGATATTAATTCCTATGCAAAAGGTCTTTGAAATCAGATGTAGGTTCTCTTTGAGGTCCAAAGAGCAATGGGAGTAAAGGCTGAAAACAACATGGGTAGCAAGGTAGATAAGCAAAGCACTGAAGTGATAGGAAGAGGTGGAGAAGCCAAGAAGTGACAGCTGAGACATAGACAGAATCAAGATTGAGCATTACATTGAACTGAGACAATGGATTTCTTTAGATGACTTAATTCATGATAGGGTTGAGGAATCTTGTTCAGAGAAGATACAAACTTCAGCAGTTGTCTTTATCATTATGATGATGAGAGAAACAAGGTGGAGAGTTTACTGCAAAGCTCACAATCAAGTGTAAATTATTTGGAGCAAGTACGACCTTTCCATTTTATGTCTGAATTTCTAAGGCAGTAGGTACTTAGGCAGAGTGATACAGGCAGTGAACAGTAATAAAAGTTTACTTGAATCTGACTTTGTAGTAAAAGAGTGGATAGGATGGTAGAAATCTGAGTTTAGTGATTGTGACAAAAAAAACGGCAGTGAAAACAGTTGCGTCAAACTGGCAGACCCTATGGAGTAAAACGCTCGATAATAAGACCATAGTGGTATGGAGTCCCCAAGAGTTACAGAAATGGGAGAACAATTGCTTGTCTTGTGGTTCCAATTAAAAACTTACAAATTGAAGAGGACATTACAGATTTAAAACAATGGAGAACACAGCAAGCTGAAAGTGCTGTGGAGACCTGCTGAGGGAAAAGTGATTTGATTTTGATTGTCCTCCTGACTTGTGACATTTTTGGAAATGAAGGGGAGCCAGAATGAGGATACAAGGACTGTGTGCTGTATTGAAGGATGCAGCAAGTTCATCAGGAAAAAGTGTTCTGTTTCACTTAACCAAAGGAAGGATTTTAGTGACCAAGGTCAGCCTATTTTTTGAGAATTGAAAGAAGAAATAACTAAATCTGCTCAATCACACTTGCTAGTCATAAGAAACAGAAATCAGAATTAGAAAGGCCTGTATTGCACCAGTATGGCCTTTCATATCTGCAGTATTTAAGTTACAAAAGTCTCCATGTGCTTTACAAAGTCCTTCCCTCCATACAGTTAAAGAAATAAGGCTGGCAGAAGTCATCTTATTTGTGTTTTTTGAAGCTGGAGCTAAATCACAGGGTATCAATTTTTATTATTTTTTTATTTATTTTTTTTCTTCAAAGTGCTTCAGGCTTGCCAAGCCCTTTCACTTAAAATTGCAGTACAGAATAGTTGAAACTTAAAAGCGATAGTTGCTTGGAGCCAAGCTTCGAAGAGGATTTTATGGCTTCAAAGCTTTGTCATTCCTGACAATCTTTGTAGCACCACCACTGTAAAACTGAGTACATCAGTAATTTTTAAAATTTGATACTTCAGCTATGATATAGTTCTTACTACTCTCTTCTTCTGACTTTTGTTCTCAAGTGTTACTCTCTGTTGGCCAAAAGGATTTTTAAGCAACTGTCTTGCAACTATGTTGTGTTTGTCATGAAAAGGTGCTGTGCAAAAAGTCTGAGGTTGGATCTAAGCATCATCTAGAGAATCGTCCTGGGATGCTCCTTATCTGTCTTTTAACTAAGTCCTTATTTCATATTGAGCTGCTGGAGCGTGTCCAGAGAAGAGCAACAAAGCTGGTGAAGGGCCTGGAGAGCAAGTCTTATGAGGAGCAGCTGAGGGAGCTGGGGGTGTTTAGTCTGGAGAAGAGGAGGCTGAGGGGAGACCTGATCGCCCTCTACAACTACCTGAAAGGAGGGTGTAGTGAGGGGGGGATTGGGCTCTTCTCCCTGGTAACTATAGAGGATAGAACAAGAGGAAACGGTCTCAAGTTGCGCCAGGGGAGGTTCAGACTGGACATTAGAAAGAACTTCTTCACTGTTAGAGCCTTAAGCATTGGAACGGGCTCCCCAGGGAGATGGTGAAGTCACCATCCCTGGAGGTGTTCAAAAAACGTTTAGATGTGGTGCTTCAAGACATGGTTTAGTGAGTTTAGCAGGCATCGTGGCATCGGGTATACGACGACTTGATGATCTTTGAGGTCTCTTCCAACCGTAATGATTCTATGATTCTATATAAAGCCTGTAGTACATTTTCCTAAAACTTTAACAAGCTGTGGGTTTTGTAGACTTTTGTTTTTCTCTTCCGTGAGCAGGAAGGATATGGATGCTGTGAATATGGGAGGGTTGTATGCTGGAGTTGTGGAGTCAAGAGGAGTGCTCCAGCTTTTCAGAAATGCCTCTGCGTGGGTAAGGGAATCCTGATGGTGCCTGGGGGGATGCGATGAGGAACAAGTATGCTACTCAGGTTAGGAACACAAGAGCATGTGATGGGAAAGGACATTGATGTGGCTAGTTAAATTCCTTTGGGAGGCTGATGATCTAAATCACAGAATTATAGAATGGTTTGGGTTGGAAGGGACCTTAAAGATCACCTAATTCCAGCCCCCCTGACATGGCAGGGACACCTTCCAC
>NW_009635004.1:17895-23639 GCF_000690535.1 Cariama cristata | reverse complement strand
CAGGGACCCCTTCCACTAGACCAGGTTGCTCAAAGCCCCACCAAAGTCTTCCCTCTTCCAGTGTAAAGCCATTGCCCCTTGTCCTGTCACTGTATGCCTTTGTAAAAAGTCCCTCCCCAGCTTTCTTGTAGGCCCCTTTAGGTACTGGAAGGCTGCTCTAAGGTCTCCCTACAGCCTTCTCTCCTCTGGCACAACCACCCCAACTCTCTCAGCCTGTCTTCATAGGAGAGGTGCTGCAGCCCTCTGATCATCTTTGTGGCCTCCTCTGGACTTGCTCCAACAGGTCCATGTCCTTCTTGTGCTGAGGACCCCAGAGCTGAAGGCAGTACTGCAGGGGGGGTCTCACCAGAGCAGAGCAGAGGGGCAGAATCCCCTCCCTTGACCTGCTGGTCATGCTGCTTTGGGTGCAGCCCAGGATACAGTTGCCTTTCTGGACTGCAAATGCACATTGCTGGGTCATGTTGAGCTTCTTGTGAACCAACCAACACCACCGGACTGAGTGATCCATCTGTCAAATCCATGTCTCCAATTTGAAGACAAAGATGTTGTGAGGGACAGTGTCAAATGCTTTGTGCAAGTCCAGGTAGATGAGGTCGATTGTTCTTCCTTATCCACCAATGCTGTAACCCCATCGTAGAAGGCCACCAGATTTGTCAGGTGTAATATCTCTGAACTTGTCCTTAAGCTAAGACTCTTCCAAGTAGGAGCTGGGCTATAGGGGTTACCAGTAGATAGAGTGGCAATACATAACCTTTCTTATAGGTAGGTTGAGAGTTCCTGTTCTTAGTTTTACAAATTAAAGGCTGGAACCTGGCTCCTGACTTCTCTTCAATCTGGTTTTGAAATGATGTTCTGACATACATAGCTCTCTGTTCTTGATGTACAATTCCTCTTGGGTTCCTCTCTGTCCTGTCCCCAAAGAAATATCCATTTCCCCTGCTTATTTTACTCAGAAGAATTTGTTAATATATGAAGCCCTTTCTGTTAATTCAAATAGTTGTTTCATCTTGCTTGCTTTCCTGTGGCTCTGTAGGTAAGACTTGTGTGTTCATGCATGTTCTCTTTAAATAGCTAGAAATTATACCTAAATTCCTTAGTATGTATTTGGATAAGCTTCTCTTTGTTCAGCAGTATTACCTGTGACTTTAAGGCATTTTTGTTAATTGATCTTGAAGCAGGTTCAGTGGCTTTAGTTTGAATTAATTTTAAAATTGCTCTTTATCTACTCCCTAGAAGTCACGTGCGCAGCATTTTATTCTGTTGAATGTGGCTTAGTTTGGGTTGGTTTTTTTTTTACTTAGTAGAAACAGTTTATTTATAACACTCTAGTACATATATTTGTAAGGATTGTTGAAAGCCATAAACATAAATTGAAGAAGAACCAGCAAGGTTTTGGGTGGTTTTTCTTGTGTTGTTTTTTCGGTTTTTGTTTGTTTGTTTGTTTGGGTTGTGGGTTTTTTGGGGGTTTTTTGTTTTTGTTTTTTTTTCCCCAAAATGGTGATCCAGGAGGTACTAGTTGTGGAAGAGAACAATCTGGATAATACTCCTGAAAATTGTTTTTTACAGGGAGAGCTGCATTGCCATGCTGTGTAGACAGCAGATGGCAGCATTGGACAACATGTGCTTTGTCCAGGTAGCCAGAAATCAAATGATTGCTTTTTGAGTTTCTTTTGTTCTCTCCCTTTCCCTTTTTTCTTTTATTTCTTCATTGTACAAAGTAACCTGGAGCTCCAAATTTAAACAATCTACAGGTTTCATCCTTCTCTTAAAAAATTTGTGAAAGGATCTGTGTTTGTGCATGGTGCAATGTGCAAAGAAATAGTTCTTAAGAGTGAAAATGAAATATCTTTGCAGAGTAAGGGGAGACACTGCTATTTCACTTGACTCAGGAGGTTCTGTCTTATCCGAAATTGCATGTATCTGTCCTTCCTCTACCTACTTACAGTACAAAATGTCATCTGGAAAAAAAAAAAATTAGTCATAATGTAGCGGCAAAACTGTTGCCTGGAGAGTGTGCCTGCTGAGAGCCAGACGCAATTTGGAAACAGTAATAAGTTTCCCTTGATAGGATTATTTTCACTCTACTTTAAGGAGGAGAGAGGATGGAGAAGTGTTTGTTCCTAATGGGAATGCCCTTGAAAGAACAAGTAGGCGCAATCAAGGGAAAAATATACATATTGTGCAGTTAAGATTGCAGTTCTTCTACAGACTCGAATAGATTCTAGTTAAATTAGAAAAGAGGTAGATTATGTGCCTAAATTCAGTGTAGCAGTACTAGCCCTGCAGCAAATGTCAGCATCTCAGCTGTGATGAGCAGTGTGTGGTGTTTGTAGCATGAGATTATTTTAGGGTCGTTAGTCGATGTCTTCATTAATGTAGCGACAAATGCAAGACACTTGTACCAAATGTATACTGTCCTTGATGCAAAGAATGCATTAAGCAGCTTTTTTTTTCACACTGCTTCTTATGAGTGAGACTCTATCATTTTTTGGGGAGCAAAATGAAAAATACACCTATGTGGCATTACTTACACTGGATGTTGAAAATCATCTTTTGTTTTTGCTGTCTGCCCTGGCAGTATCCCTGTGGCCTTAAGGAAATTGAATAAAACACTATTGTCTGTTTGTGGCAGTCTATAAATAAGCTTGCTGCAAAGTATGCAAAAATTCTTTTGATACCCTGAATTGTGTAGTTCTAATTTATTTTTTTTTAGCATGTAAAGGGTAGTTGGGGTAGTTCCTTTTGTACTTTGGAAATACATCAGGAGCAAAGTGGTGGGCTTTGAAAATGGTTTAGAAGCTGTCAAATATCAGCTTCTCCCTTCAAAAAAAGTCCAGGTAGATTTGAAAAGGGGTAGAACTGCGGGTGTGAATGATCCTTCCCCAAGCCAGTGAAAGAAAACAAAAAAGCGGAGATAAATGGATTGATTTTAAAATGTTTATTACTTGTTCACAGTGTAAATTCCTAATGCTGTAGCTATGACACTCTCTGTATTTACTCGGCCTGGTGGTAATGAATGTTATAACATTTATCTTTGCTTTTTTGTCACTTATTTTATACCTTTTTTACTTTAAATAATTCCTGATGAGAGAATCCTTGGTAAATCAGGGCTGCGTATTCAAACTTGCCTATTACATTGGTGTGAGTCTGATGTATTATTCAAGTAAATCGGTAATAAAAGATTTAAGCCTTTGTCAGTTAGCTGTAACGACTTCCAGCCAAATATCTAACTGTAGTCCACCCAGTGATGTGCTGATTACTCTTGCCCCTTCCTCTAACATATGGAAAGCTTTTCCCATGGAAAAGAAAATAAGAGGAATAGCTGCCCTGAGCTGTTAGGGAAGTGGTAGCTGTACAAGTGTTATGTGAAGGGGGTTGTACTGGTTGTTGTAGTCCAAAAGAAAAGCAAGTTGTGGTTTTCAGACTCCTTTGAATTTGTGGCATGAGGCACTAGGTGGTCATATACAATCCATTCTAGTCTTGATTAGCTGATGTAAGTAAATTGGCTTCTGCTTTGGATACCTGCTGCAGAAGTGCCAGCTTCCATACATTTTCTCTGGCATGGTAGTGTGGAACCCCCCTAGCTTTCCTGCCAAATGCCAGATCAGGACATGCTGTGAGCAGCTGATTCGGATCGCTCCCCATTTGGGGCTGAGGTTCAAAAGTCTGCCCTGAAAAGCAGTGTGTCTGTGTCTGCAATGCATTTTCTTTTAACTGTAGTTTGCCCAACTCTTACTTCTTAGATGTGACCATTTTTAGAGTTCTGTCATTGCCTGTACATTTCTCTGCAGGATTTTTAGCATTACTACATTAAAAACAGTGCAAGAGAATATTATCCAATATCAGTGTAAGGTTGACCAAATTAGCACAGGTTAAATTGTGTATTGCCTGTATATACTGGACTTTAAGAATATGATTTTTTTGGTGGCATTTTCTTTCAATTTCAATACAGGCTACAAGAAACAAGGAATAATTTTTTAAAACTTTTTCAACTAGAGTCAATCTTTGGTCAGGCAAGACGTTCTTTTATGGGTTTTGTTCTGTGGTTATGGCTTTATTGTTTGTGAATCTGTTATCTCGACTAATGCATTAAGCAGCACTATTATTGCTAGTTCTTGACTCTTGCTAGGAAAGAGAAGGTTATTGCTAGATCTGTTTTTGGGCTCAGACTCTTCAAAAAATGTGATCGTCTTTTTGCAAGGGTGGGGGATTTATGAAGAACTGTAAGGACAATTACATACTTCAGATAGCCAAAAAATATTTGTCCTTTAAATGAGAACATATAAATCTGTTGGATTTGAGCATGATTTGATGAATTTGACTTCTGAGTTGCATGTTACATGAGGAAAGCTGCAAGCACTGACATACCATTGACATCAGAAAAGCTGGGCAAACATATTAAAAAAAAAAAGGCCTAAAACCCCAAATACTAATACTTTCCCAGTGCAGCAATATACAGACTTACCAGTGTCAATGAATATTGTTCTGCTAGTATATTTCTTATTTCATGCTTCATTTTCTCTTCTCCCAGAGCTAGAAGTGTCATAAAGTGTTTTGCATTATAAGTACTAGGGATATTGTGTAGAGACAGTATTTGCCATGTTCTAAGAAATAGAAGGTGCACAGTAAAATCTAAGAGATTGAACAGACAGTTCCACCTCTACCATTTTCCAAAAGAAATCAGCAAGCAGTAAATGTGTGGGCACTGGGAAGAAACTTTGTATGTGGATGCTGTATTTGTTTGTTTTCTTTTTTCCCCATGCAACAAAACTGATAGAAGGACTTGCTATAGATAGATAGGTCTGTACATAGGCTTTGCATATTAGCGTTCAGAGGAGTTAATGATACTTAGGTTCAGCCTCACTATCAAGAGGCAGGGAAAGGAAAATATACAGTAAAGTAGTGGCTCAGCTTCTCTCAAATGGGTTTTAATTGAGCTTTTTGTGATGAAAAGCTAATGCTATCTGTTTCCTAGAGATGACTAATTCTATGTTCCAGTTGTAAACCGAGGGGATAGGACGGTAGTCAGAGAAGGCTTGTAACAAAATACAGTAGCAAGCATTTGGTTGTTGACTAAATGTTCTAAATATATTGTTATGCTGGGGGAAGAAAAAAGCTACCTATTTTTGTTACAAGTTGTACACTTAAGGGTAACAAATAGGAACACTATGACTGGTGCTGGACAAATATTTTTAACAGGGCTGTTTCCTGCTGTAGTTCTTGGAACAGGAAGTAAACATCTGTATCAAAGAGGATTTGCTATTATCACTGATAATTGCAATGATTCTCTTCTGTGAAAGCTACTTAACTCCCAACAGCATATTTAACTACATATTTTAACATATTTGTATGGCGTGCATATAAATAAGGTCTATTTTCAGTAGTATTCTATACCTCTTTTCTGCATTGATCAGCTGTAATACATTCTGAGTAGTTCTGTATATCACTGAAATGAAAGATTTTACTGCATCTTAAGAATGAATGTTTATGCTTCCAGCTTCTTACTTTTTTTCCAAGGTTTCTTTGATCTGCATGTGGTGAGGTGGAGAAAAAGGATAGTCCCAGAGACCGACAGTGTTCAAAATGCCAGTATCTGAAAATGTTGCCTCAGATTGGTAACCTTATTGATGCAGAACAAATGAGAACCAAAAATGCAGATTCCATCAATAAGGTTGCACTTCATGTCTCACTGAAGCAGGGAATGTTAATAGATCTCCTCATGTTACTCTGTCTGATTAGCTATA
>NW_009635004.1:0-17864 GCF_000690535.1 Cariama cristata | reverse complement strand
AAAAATGAGCCTTTCCTGCTGATGAGTTAGAGGTATGTTCTTTAGCACTCACAAAAGACATGTAAAGAAGTTGGGCAGTGTTTTCTAACCATTTCTATTGTTTCTATTCTTATTTGAGTACATTTTAAAAGGATTATAATGTTTGTTTGTGAATACCTTGTCCTTAGAACTGGGGAATTTCTGTTCTCACAATGGTTTCAGGGTAGGAAGTCGTAATATTGGCAATAGGGCTCAATTTGTTCTTATCCTCCGAACTGGAAAATATTTACCTCTAGAACTCCACTTACACTTAAGTGTGGTTTTTTTTGCACACACACACACACAGAGACACACACCATTTTAAAACCTTGGAAACTCTGGCAGACCGGTAGGCTCAAAACAGTCACACAAGAGTGGATCTTACTCAGTGTAGTGTAAATGGAAGCGACTCTGTTAGTGAAAAGCCAAAAAACAAGAAAATCTTTGTATCAGTTCCTACATGGCTGAGTCTGTAGTGAGCTTCAAAGGTCTTGCATCTGAGGAAAGTAACGACATGAAGAAAGTGTTCAGTCTGAAAGATCATGTAGAGATCAAGAGAATTGGAAACGAAGTCAGCGAAGTAGTATTTCTAAAGAAAGCCTTGTATAAGAGAGAAAATAGAAGATAAGTTGGAAACTATGTCTAATACTAAAGGTTTTAGGAAGAGAAGGTGTGAAGGTGAGAGCTCAAGGAGGAACCAAAAGGAACAGTTAAGCCCATAAATATGTGATGATGACTGTACCAGGTATGAAGTAAAAGAGAAGCTGGATTTTGTAGGACTGAGTGAGGAGTGGATCATGAATTTCTGTGAGAAGCATTACATCACTGACGAGAGGAAGCTACATCTAGCACTTACGTTATGAAATCTGAGTGCACGTATTTATACTGGGGGCAGTTCTGCTGTTACATTTAGCATTTCTCGTAGTGGTGTGTACACAGCCTTTTTGATTTGGTGCTCATTTTAGCAGAGGCTGCCTTTCTAAGTGAAACTCAACATCATCAGTCTTGAAGTGAGAACCAAGCCTCACTAATAGATCTGTTTCTAGCTCTTCTAGTTGTGAAGAAGGTGGTTCTTCCTCTCTCAATCAGTATGCTGCTGAGTTGCATGGCCTATGGCTATGTAGACTGAAAAAATATTGAAGAAGTCTGAACTTCAGCATTCATCTTTGAGAGGTGACTAGACTTCCTTGCCTCTGTCCATCCATTTCAACACCAGAACTTCCACTGAAAATAAAAACTTGTCTTAAACATAATTCAGAGCCTCATAATAAAACATGTCATGTGGTTAACCTTTAATACAATGTAACATTTAAAGAATAGTTTGCATCTTTTGCTGGTAAATTACTACATAAATATTTAGATTAGGTGCAAATAGGAATGTGGCATTATTTATGGATCCATATTTCTCTGGCATTTCAGATGCATGGTTGTTTTGCTCCTTAATAAATGCAGACATTAAAAGAACAAGCACACACAAAGTACTAGTTTTAAAGCTTTGCAGCTGAGGGGAGAAAATCTCCACATATTTTGTTATAACTGCTTGTCGTCTCCTGTTGCACAGTAGAGAGAAAGCGTTTAAAACACTTGCAGTTGCATTAAGCTTCTTTATTTCTGATACTTGTCATGGAGTGACATGTCTCACCTGCTAGTGCAGATTGGTAGCAGAGCAACCTGTCAGATCTGAAGATGTTTTGGTGCTGTCTGTTCCTTCTCACTTCAGAGGCAGATGTGTTATGGTACAGTTACTGCTTTAATTTTTGCCCCTATCTTGCTTCAGTTCTCTCTCGTCTTAATCCTTGGAAGAGGAAGGCAAGAATATATGAAATGTCTTACTGATGAAAACTGTCAAAAAAAAAGAGAAAAGCACAGGTTCCTCTTTTTTTTTTTTTTTTCTGATTTAGCTAGAGAACAAACTGCTAGGGAGATTGACCACAAAGCTACATAGAATCATAGAATCGTTATGGTTGGAAGAGACCTCAAAGATCATCAAGTCCAACAGTCTACCCAACGCCACCATGCCCACTAAACCATGTCTCGAAGCACCACATCTAAATGTTTTTTGAACACCTCCAGGGATGGTGACTTCACCGCCTCCCTGGGGAGCCTGTTCCAATGCCTAACGACTCTTACAGTGAAGAAATTCTTCCTAATATCCAACCTGAACCTCCCCTGGTGCAACTTGAGTCTGTTTCCTCTTGTCCTGTCTCTAGTTACTGGGGAGAAGAGCCCAACCCCCACCTCACTACAACCTCCTTTCAGGTAGTTGTAGAGGACGATAAGGTCTCCCTTCAACCTCCTCTTCTGCAGAATAAACAACCTCAGAACATTTCCAGTACAGGGCACAAAAGTTCAGAAAATGATCCTGAAACAATAGCATTGCAAGCTGTTGTGGAAGCACTCATAAAGATCTAATACATGTGAATTCTCTTATTTGCGCATCATGAACTTCTGTGAAGTCAAGTAAATCATGTATCTTCTCTGTAGCTCATCTTCCCCTTTATGAAATGTGACCATCCTTCCAGAATGAACATACAGGGATGATGACAATAAGTCCGTTGATACCTGTAAGCTATTCAGATACTGCAATGATGAAGCTTCCTACCTATTAGCGCAAGAGTACGTTTCCATTTGAGATGGAAAAGCTATGGGTATTTCCTTGATCTGCTGAAATTAAGGCGAGATACTGAGTAATTGGTACAGTCTTGGTTGCTAAATTAATCCTGCACTTCAAAAGTTAATTCTTTGGAGGCTATCACTCCTCCATGGTCTCCAAGATGTTTATCAATGAGGACACCTCACTGAATGTTCATGCTTTTGTGCCTGAGGCTTGGCAGAAGTATCACCTGAGACCTGTAGGATCTTGTATTCCGGTTCACTGAACTGTTCAGTAAACAGTTTCCTGTCTTGTATTTTGAACTTCTGTTAGGAAAGTAGCTCTTTATATTTATTTATTTATTTATTTTTATTTATGGTCCTCTTTTTGAAAGCCAGTCTAGGGCCTTTGCAAGGTGTTCACATACACTAATTTTCCTTTCCTACTTAGTGGCAAGAAACAGGCATTCCCATATAGCTTAGTGTGCAAGTTAACCTTGATGACCTGTTGGCCTGGCAAATACCCCTAATTTCTCAGATTTTTATAGGCCCCTATTGTATAAAAATCTTCTAGTGTTGAATATTTTCCCCCATTTCCTTATAGTGTCTTTGGTTTGATGGCTCAGAAATTTTTTATGGTCACAGAAATGTATTTTACAAGAAGGCCTTTTAGTTATCTAACTTGACTAAAGTCTTCTAAGCATCTGTGGTGAGCCCTGCATTATCTGCAGACCCACTGGATCACAGATTTTTTTGGTTTTGTTTTTGTGGAGGGTGGCCGTATGCATGGAGGCATCTAACTGCAATTTTGACTGTATTGCAATAAGTAAAGAATTTGCCAAAGGAAGATTTTCTTACTCAAATATTAATCCTGTGAGAGGATGATATCTGAAAGTATCATTTTCTTGCTTGGAATTCCTGTCTCCCGGAGCAACAGCCCTCCAGCACTGATATCCTCACAGCTAACATCTACCAATGTTTCTCTAAGAGGAATGGAGAACTATAATGGGGAAAAAAAAGTCATAGCTATGGAGAAGAGGTTCTCTGTCTTCCCCACCAATGAGTTAGTCTGCCTTGGTTTATACACATCCAACTGGATATCTTGGTATGCTACATCTAAGAAGCCAAGAAGACCTCCAAAATGCCACTGATTCTTCTGTGGTAATAAATATGAGGATATAGAGCTCAGATGAATGTTTTTCTTCCAGGAGACAGCACTTCCAGAGCCTCATGAAACTTGTTTTTACCTGAAGGCACATAAACTTCCAAAAAGACAAAAGTAAATATGAATCGGTCAGTGTCACTCTGAGAATAGGCCTGTCCTGGCAAGACCCTTTTTCTAGTACAAAACTAATAAGCCAGAGTAAGCATGTTTATCTCCAAGAACAGTAGAAAAATCCCAGGAACTATACATTTGGCTCATGGAAGTTAAGTCTTTGCTATCAGTACTTCTCAGTGGAATCATTCTAGGTAATTTTTTTTCTTCCTCCTCAATAAATATTAATGACTTGATTTTGAAACCTTTTTGTTGGCGTAGGGTAGTTTCAGAAAGTCAAGTGTGAGGGAAAGGGAATTTTGTTAACAAGCATTCCAACAATTTATGAGTGGTAGCAATTCTTTTCAGATGGCTGGAGATGAGGTATCTTCACTATACGTAGCAAGTTTTAACATATTTAACAATAATTGTAGTATGATGAGAACATAAAATGTCTGTGCTGTGTCAAACGACAAAGCTTGGTGTTTTAACGCTGACAGTGACTACAAGCATATGGCAAAGTATAAGGACAGGATAAACAAACAGTAATACTTGCCTCCAAAAGTCTCCCAATATCCAGAAACCTGTAATTAAAAAATGCGGTCAGAATGTTTCTCTGTGTTTGATAGCACTGGATGGATTTTTTTGTTGTTATGAATTTGTTTAGGTGAGTTCATGTAAACTTTAAATGTTTCCAGCCTTATGTTGAGTGCAGTTCCACAACTGAACTACAAAAATTCTCCTCCATTTCTTTGTTTGGAACATGGCAGGTACATGGCAGTACAGAAGAGCTTGTAAACACCTGAATCTGTTTGTTCAGTTGCTGGACAAACGCATATTCTCTGTCCTGAAATGCTTCCAACAGAAATTTTCTGTCTTGCTGAGTCCTATATTTATCTGGCTCATAACAGTTCTCCTGTTTGTGCAAGAATAAGGGCCAACCCGGTCCCTTTGGTCTACTGAGAAAGTAAAAATTGTATTTTTCCTTATCTGATTCCCTCCCCTTCATATAATATTAAGGTACATTGTTCTGGTCTGTCCCGGTGTATCTACAGACACAAATGCATGTAATCTGGAAAAGTGTTGCACTGTTTGTACCATATAGCTTCCTTTTCTTCTCTGATGATCCAGATCTGAAGAATTTTGAAATGCCTGTTAATTTGAGGAGCTATGGTTCACTTTACCTGCTTCTAAATCTCAAATTGTCAGGACGAAAGAATATCATTATTCATTAGGTTGGGAAGCTAAAAATTTCCTGTCTTACCATATATGGATATGTCACCTTTTGGTCTGAGTGTGAGGGAACTGAAGTCAAGAAATCAAATCTGTAGTGTTGGCAAAACAAATTATTTTTATTTTTAATTTCTCTCAGTTTTAAGCAACCCTGTTTTACTTTGCCTAGCCATATCTTCCATTTTGAGCTGTTAGGCTTATTTTTGAGTACTGTTATTGCAAAAGGAGCCTATCACCAGGAAGAGCAGCAGAACACACCCTGTTTCAGACAATACTACTTGAGACCATAGTGCTGTAAATGATGTAGAAATGTGCATGTATTAATGAGGGGTATAATAGGTTTCAGTGAAAGTGGGAGATAAGATGTGTTAATCTTGTATATTAAATAGTCCTACAAGAATGAACCTTATAATGACGCTGTTATTAAATCTTTTCTCCGCTGGCTTCAGTTCAGTTTGCTTTTCAGTTTGTCATGTTTAAGGCCAGTTTTTACAAGAAAGGACCAACTTTCTGAGGCCTTTGAAGTCACTCTGGAATACTTATCTAATTAGAGGTATGTACAGCATGTGATGGAAAAGGAGATCTTTGCAGTAGTCAGATGTGGAATACTTTCCTTTTTTGGGTTTGGGGACACCTCCTTTAAAATTAGTATTATTGCGCTTGCACGGAGTTTGATCTGACCTTAGCTGCCTCTTAGGAAAAGGAGCATTGCATTTCTGTCATCAACAGCGTGCAAACAGATTGTGTTCTAACAAGGTTAGAAAGACTGTCAAAATAGCAATAGTTCTAAAAGAAAAAATTAAATTATCTAGAATGATCTGCAATTTTTGCATTCTGTGCTGTTCTAGCTATAACGCTGAAGGCAGTTCCATAAGAAGGGCAAGATTTCTTGACTCACTGGTATTTATTTTTTTTCTATTTCAGTCCAGCAACATTTACAGATTTTCATCGTGCCACTTACACCATTTGCCAATAGTAAGATTAAAATCTACGTGCTTCTGTCTGAATATGTTCTAGTTTAAAAGGAGGGGAAAAGAAAGTTGAAATACCCAAGCCTGTTGCTGACTCTGCAAGATACAGAGAGGCAACCACATCAGGAAGCAGCAAACAAAAGAATTCCCCGCAGTGGCCAGATTTCCTTTCCCATATGGACCCAAATGAGGAATCTCCCATTCTGAGAGTGGTGGGAGCTTGGCTGAAGGAAAGTCTGCTTTTCTCTGTCAACTTTATTCCCATTTGAGGGTTGTAAGGGAAAGGTTCAGTGAAAGAGATCAAGTATATAAATTAAGAGTGATGATTGATTGTTTCCTGTGAGGAAGCAACAAGATAGACACCACTGTGTATTCTCAGGTGATCCCCATTCTGATAGTAACTGAGACCGAATCTGATCAGCTTCTTTATAAAATGAGTTAAATCTTTTGTGATCTTACATTCTCACTGCCAGCGAAGCAGACACCTTTTTGATTTACTATGCACGTTCTTTAATTGAGATGGAGATACTGTAGCTCTGCTCTCAGCAAGTTCAGGTTTTACATTCCATTTCTCTTTTGCCTTTTCAACCCCTTTCCTCCACGTCTCTGACTCGGAGCTCACATTTATCCTGTTAAGTAACTCCTCTTACTGTGTCTAAACATAATAGGCTAAGCATCCTTTCTCAGATACCTCAACTCCCATACAGGCTAAAAGCACCTTATCTCTCCTCGGGCTTCTGCCAGGAGCTCCGTTGTCAAATTAGAGTAAAGAACATGTCTGTTTTAATATCGAGTAGTACTGATATGACAAATGGCTTTGCGTAAACAGTAACGGTAGCTACTGTGAAAGATTTTTTTAATTCTCACAAAGGCCTGCAACTAAAACAGCAAGTATTTCCAGTGATGAGTATTTTATGTAAAGCTGTGACTGCCTGTGTGGATGGAGGGCAACGTAATTTGAGGACGAAAGGTAACAGGAGGATTGCATGGCGGATTTTCGTGTTTCAAAGCGATGTGTTAGATCCCTCTCTGTAACCAAATTAACCTCAAATTTGCGCTCTGTGCGAGCGCCGTGAGGAGAGCGGCAGTACCCGGCGAGGTCACTAGGTGGCGCGGCAGCGCCGTGCTTGTCGCCGTGGCTGACCAGTGCTTTTGTCGGCTTTGCAGATGCACATATGGTAGAATATTATAATTTTATGGTTACAATTATGAGCAATTTGATAGAAAATGAAAGCTAAGTTATGCAGTGTTCCTTTTATTTGTTTAATTTTGCACTCTAAATATGTAAAAGGGAAAAATAGCACTCTTTTTGTGTGGATGGCGATAGGTGCGATACCTTCTTTTGGCTTCATATTCTCACACAACAGAGGTTGAGACTATTTTCTGTCGTACATGACGAAATGTGTGGTGGTGTTCTCGGATGCTGGGACTGTTCTTCACAGAAATTGTGTATGGCTGAATCTCGTGTCTCCTTTTTTCCATAAGAAAGGATCGTACATTTACCAGCTGATAGACAAAACCATAAGTAACAAGTTCCTTAACAGTTTCCAGTGGACGAGGCTGGGTAGCTGTGCCATCTAAGGAAATGCCAAAGGAAATCTTTAAATCCTGAAAGTCACTATAGATGTTGGCAGAGCTCCCCAGAAAGGAGTGAGTATGTTCTGAACAAGTTCTTGCTTGCCAGTCAGGAAAATCTCCTGCCATGGCAGTTCCTAAGCCAAATGTAAAAAATTTTTATGGCCCCTGCCAGGACCAGTAGCTTGTTACAATGATCTGTGGGGTCTGTATTTTGTGTATTCAGGTTCCTAGTTTTTCTGTCATCAGATTCCTTATGTTCATTATTATGAAAATGCGTGTTTTCGCCAATGTGTGTACTGGCAAAACTTGCCTTTTGTGTGGCATTCTTCCTTCCTTTTCACTAGACAAAAGTTGTTAGCATAGCCAGGCTGCAGGATAAACCCTTATTTTCTTTTTTTCTTTGCTTGTAATATCCTTTTATTTGTATTAATGAAGATAAGGCTGGAGATGTGTTTTCCCCTTGGAATAGGAAGTGCAAGTTCTGAGATGGTATTTGCATTTATTGATCCAGGCACATCTGCTGGCATATGATGGCATGTGATATTTTTGTCCTTACCCACCTTTGAACTAGAGAACATGGCAGATAAGCTGTCCAGTTTGATTGGCATATCCTGTGGAAAAGATTTTCAATACATAGGATCAAGTCCTGTACCCTAAACTGCTTTTGCATTTTGAAAGTATGATAGAGAATTCTCTGAGTTCATGTGGGAATTAGTTTTAGGCTTAAATGCTTTCCTTGCTGTCTTCAAATCATACTGGCTATCTTTTTGTTTGGCCAATTTTAGATGCTTTATATTTACACTATGCATCTCAATATTTTTCAGTATGTTTAAAGCAAACTTGGGAATTTCATCATCTGAGTGGAACAGAGCATCTTGGTAGATGATATAAAACTCAGGCTGTCTATAAAAGAAATTAAAAAAATTACAAGTGCTAGGAATAAATCATACCGGTGAATTTAACCAGGGTAGGAAATCTTGTATCTTTTATTGCCTTTTTTTTTAGGATCAATTTTAACCGTTGTCCTACAGGTGGTATGGGTGGAGAAGGAAAGATTATTTTTTGAAAACAACTCATTCAGCTTTTTAGGAAACTGCATTTATTTTTATTTCCATTCCCACGTAACATCAGTAAGTCCAAAGACTAGATTTGAATTTGATGTTTTACATATGCTCCCTTCAAGCTCCAAAGGACTACTCTGGCTTTGTCCCTAACTTTCTTCTTAACCCTGTAGCTTTGCTTTGCGTAGGTAACCATATCTTAACTAATTTGTATGCACTATATACAGTCTTGGCTCACTTGAAAGTGTAATCAAGTCATGAACTAATTACAATACCATATTCCCAAAGAATGTAAATTTAATTTCCCTTCAAACAGAATGGGAATGTATTAAGCAATTCCTTTATATGAGAGCTGTGGCGTTCAACAGTATAATGCTGATGCTTCAAAGAGAAGTGAAGTTCTTAACTTTTGTGGACCTTATGACCTTTTTCCCTATGCATCTTCCCTTTTTATTGTTGCATCTTGAGTTAATTTACTGACTGGATAACAACATTAAGATATTCAAGTGTAAATTAAAATGTAACTGTTGGGCTTCAGATTGGAAATCACTCTATCTTATTGTGTGTGACTTGCTTCTTTATAGTGTTTTCAGAAATGTGCTTCCTGAGGATTTTGGATGAGAAGAAGATTGTGTTTTGAATTGAAGGTTCATAAGGTTCAGACCTGCACCAGATGATTTCTTTAATACACTGAAAAGTGGATGTGCAGAAAGTTCCCTACAGGTTCTTAGCATCACTGTGCCAAGGAGTCCACATAAACTCAGTTATATAAGAACGAGTGAAGTGAAGTTGTTCATAAAACATTTTATTACCTTCAGTCTTTGCAGCATCTTCAGAGTTTAGATAATAAACCTTCATAGAAGTTACTAGTCTTTACCCTTTCACAGAACAATGATTCACATAGGTTCAAGCCACTTATTTTATTTCTCTTAATTTTAAAGGCAGAAGAAACATGCTAGGGTTGACTTTGAGCTGTGCCTGGATATTTCAGTTTCCAAAATGCAGTCCTGTTGTTGCTCTTCTGAGATGAGATTGTCAAAGTGCAGAACTGTATATGTATTAAACACAGGTTGTATTTTGAAATTAAATGTGGGTCAGCTTCCAATGAAGTATGTAATTGTTTAATGCTAAAGGAAAGAGCTTAGAATATCTTCGTTTATATTTTAAAGCGTTCCTTTTAGATGTTAATTCATTAATACCAGCAGTTTATTTTTATTCATATGACTTTTCATATGTAAGTAGTTGAAGCTGCATTATTTTAATCCTTTCTTTGGTTAGGAAGAACAGAGCCTGCAGGTGGAAATCAGAATGACATACATATTGCTCCTTTCCCAAAAGGCACGGTATCTTTCTCCTATTGATATGCAAAATATTAAGGTAGAAAATAAACCTCATTGCCTCATGTGTCAAAATACTGAAAAATACATGCTTGTCTGATGCATGGGAAAATGTGGGCCCGCTTCGAACTGAGCACACTTGTAGTGGAATTTGCCACAAGGCTGTTGTGGGCCTTTGGGACTCTGCAGACTCTGCAAATTCTGTTCCCTTGTATTATGAAGTTTAAATGCAGCTTAAGCTTTAGTTGTACATACAGGGATGGTAGTATTAGAGGACCCAGCTAAGTCTTAGGACCCAGTTGGGTCTTAGTCTTTGCTTGAGTTTGATGAAATGCTTTCTTACTCTTGCAGCAGGATTTCCAGGCATTTTTGGGCTACTGAATAACAGTTCAGTGGAATGCCATAGTAGTAGAAAATGCCAAAATTATAGATGCAGAGATCTGTCTATTAAACAGATGTGAGCATGCTTTGACATTGTTCAAGTTGCCAGACACAGTCCAGCCACATTCTGAAAGTGGTGTAGTGTTGGTGTGGCAGCCAAACTAAAAAAAAAAACAAACAAAAAAACCCCAAAAAAACCAAAACGCACAAAAATGTGAAAGCAAGGTAAATTAGATCAGGCATGAAGTGCTTGACACTGTGCTGTTGTGGCTGTGCACAGCTCCTTGAATAGGTCTGGCTTACACACACCTGGTTGGAGGGCAGGCGGACAAGCTCAGGTCTGCCTGCAATTTTTCTGAGTAGATTTTTGTTTGGAGACCAAGGACCTCTCTTTCAGTGCTCAGCCTAACTTCATCAACCTAGTGTCAGTGGTATTTCCTCAGCATTTCTTTCTCAGTCTAGTTTTTTTATAGGCTTTGTCTTAAAGGGACTTCCTGAGGCTGTGAATAGAGTTTGGTCTTTGCTGAAACTGCCCATATGATGGTAAGTAGTAAGCTTTCTAGATGCGTGTACTTAATCAGGGATTAAAAGAAAAGTGTTTTGTGGCTACTAGGTCATGATTACAGATGTCAAAAAGCTTTCTGCATCATGTGCTGAAATCATGTCGCCGAAAATTTCTTGTATCTCTGCTACAAAGCACAAGTTACTACTGTCTTATTTAGATTTAAATCTAACTTGTGCCTGTTTGATTTTTTCCTTCCTTTTCTTGCTTTGTTCATCTTTGCGTATCTCTGAGCTCTGAGTCTCTAGAGAATCTTCCATTGGATATAGAGGTTGATGGGACTAGAGCATCGTGTTGCTGAAGATGGAGATTTAGCTCTTGTGTTCTTCTCTTCTGGGCATGGATGCAGCCTTGAATGAAAGCAACGTCCAAGTCTGAAATACAGTCAGGAACTATAGGAATCAGTCCTCCCTGGGCATCTTGTTTGATGCTTGGGAAGTCTATTAGGGCTTGTCTGCGTGCGTGAATGCAGGCGAACTTGTGCTCTAAGCTAATCAGGTGTATGATGAATCTGATCTGTTAGTGCTGTGCCTGAGCTGTGCTAACTTACCCTGTATCTGCAATGCTTGATGTTCTGGAGCTGCTTGTGGAGTGTGGGACTGCTAGGCTGTACCTGTGTGCACAGACGTGCTCAAAGAATCCCTGTGCCGGTTCTTCCATGTGTAAAATGGGAACACTAGAGCTTATGCCTAACCCAAAAATGCTTGTGACAAGCCATTGAAGGAGGAGTCACTAGGTGAGGTGTTCTCACAAACACTCTGAAAATACAGAGGGGCCTTTGTTATTACGTTGATTGCCAAAAAAATCTCATTAGTAGTGTTCTCTTCCCTTGCTAACAGCTTTTAGAAAACTTTTTTCCACCCCCAGATTCCCATGATTGGAGGCTGCTTTAATTTTTTTTCTTTAAAATAGGGTGAGGTAAAACTAAACATTTCCTCTTGAATGATACAGGCTAAAAAACCTGCCTTTCTAAAGAGACCATCCTCTACCTTATTTATCTTTTTTTCCTCTTATAAGAAGTGATTTAAGAAAGCAGAAGTTCATTCCGCAAATAGCCCTTGTGGAGTAGCCTGGTGTTGGCTTCATTTGAAAACCTCGGCTGTAGATGAAGAGACCAGTAGGTCTTTGAACTGCTGTGGCATGAACATTGCTCACAGAAGGATGTGGAGGCTGATGTGTAGAATTCAAAAGCTTTCTAGGATGTTATTGAATGCTCTAAACCAAAACACTGCAAATTTTAAGGTGGGCTTCACTTACAATGAAAGAGGCAGTGGTCAGAGTACAGGAGATCAGTGGGTATGGTAAAGATTGGCACTTTTTCTCCCACCTCTCCCCCTCCTGCCCCCTGCAAGTTTCTGGAGGAGCAAGGAACTGTATTCATTTGTCCTACTTTAGCTTGTGAGAGGGCTGAAAGTATTTCAGGAAGGAGTAGGCTGGCAGTAGTTGGTGTAGTCGTAGAGCAGACTTAAAAGCCTGAGGCTTAAGAGTGGAACTGGGTAAAGAGTAGGGTTGAGACTTTGCAAGGTGGATGGACGCTACCAGGCAGGCTGCTGCTGCTGGAAGAGGTGTCACTCTCTCCCAGCTGCCTGTTCCCTCTGCTCCTTTTGTGTCAGCTCTTGTGCTTGACTGACCCTTTGCCTTGCTGGGTCACTTTGCTGAGCCCTTGGGGTGAGTGAGGGGTTTGGGAGAGCTGCAGAACTGGTGCAGGTGGAGGGAATGAGACTGGGTGGGTAAGTGGGAGTGTGTCTTTGGCAGCCGTTGAGCATTAGGTTGGCTATGCCTTCGCGTGAAGCTTCACCCTTAAGAAGCAGCGCTTTGTTCCCTCCCTAACGTTCTGCTCCCTGGAAATTTGTTCCTGGCCTTTGTAAGCATACCACCGCTGCATGCTAGCAGTCCCTCTTCTCAAAGCCAACTCTGCTTCCACTGAGGTTATTATCTCTTAAGAGCCATAATTGAACTCCTAATTCTGTGACTTACATTCAATGATGAAATTAACTAATGTATTCTATAAAATATATAGTACTTGCAGTATGACATGTAAATGTGGCTGTTGAAATCTTAACCTTTGCATTTCTGATTTTGATTATTTTCTTTGTTCCCCCTCGCCCATGTACAACCTTAATACTTTACTAACGAACTGCATAAAATATATCAGTCGGATACATTCAAATGCATATTTCTTGGACATAAAACTACCATTCAGTGAAATGCCAAGTACCACTTTTCTCAGGTAACTAACATCTTGTAAATCCAATATTTGTGCTGCTGAACACATGAAGAAATATCTGATGTGAGCATTTACGCACATTACTTTTTCTGTGGGATGCAAATCTGTAGGACTTGTCCTATAGGTTTTTTTCACCCTTACAGAATTTTTTTTTAAAGCAGATTATGAAAATATTTATCATTACTTATGTATTTTTCCGGAGACTATTGCCATCATACATGTGTGCCCTTGTTATATCTGAATGACTTAAATATTTTTGTGGCAGTGTTGTATATTACCTGACTAATTTGTAGGGGGGGAAAAAAGAGATCATGTCACTGCTTTTAGCAAAAATTCAGTAGAACGGAAGAGTAAGATCTAATATTAAGGCTTTTTTTTCTTAAGAACATATTTTGCAGTAAATGTACCAGTACATTATGGAGAATTACCATACTTGCAGCTATTCTGCGTGTGTCTTAAACAAATGAACATATTTCTTTTTTTTTTCTCCCTTATTTGAAGCTTCATGTTTACATACTTACTAAGCAAAGCAAGGCTTTGGACTCTTAGACCATAGTGGCTGTAACAATACGTTGCTCAATGTAGAGTGATTGTGTGAATGAAGAAGGTTTTAATCTTCTAATACAGGAAGTATTAACAGTTACAGTGCTGACCGAATCTTACAAGAATTTCAGGGATATCTTGGCTGCCGTTCAAGCTCGTGTTAACTATTTCCCTTCCCACTCATGATCACATAAGTGACCCTTGGACAATCAGCATTTGCTTGCATGCTTTCCTAATGTTAATTTTGCATATCATATTTTAAGCTGTATTTTAAATAAATTTGGCAGCTGCCAGAAAGAGGTGATGGCATTTTGCACAACAAGGGCTCTGCAGTCTGTAAAACACAATTTGGGCATCTCTTTTATGGCACACTTGCACCACGTATGTGCAAAGCTTGGGAGTGAGGGCAATCTTGCCTAGCTTTCCAGCAAGATTGATACTAACGCTGTGGCAAGAGTGAGGGTGTGAGGGCAGGTGCATGGGCATCAGTTGTGTGCCCCAAGGCCGTTGTGCCAGCAGCGTGCTAGCTGGAGGGAAAAGAGGGTAAAATCTGGTTTGTGGGGAAGGGGTTGCTGGAAGGCAAGTGAATTAAGAGGGCTGTAAAAAAATTGATAAAGATAGGACTGTCTGTTTTTATATTCTGCCACATAACATGGGTTTAAATGAATTTCCCTATAATTTGTCTTCAAATACCGACATTTAACTCTTAGGCTGTATAAATGAACTGGCTTTTTCTAGAGTAAAATTCATGCCCTGCGTCCAGGCTAATATGTTCACCTACTATAAACATTACTGCCTATGGTTACAACCAGAATAAAAAATTCCTTTTATATACATCATAGCTGGCAGAGACTCCTGAGACCACCACAAATCACTTCAGCCTTTTGGTGCTCTCTGATGAAATGAACTGAAATGTAAAACAGCGCAGGCTTCAGGCAGGCTGGCTCTGGAAAGCAATTAGCTTGTTTAGACCATTGTTTGTACCCTCCCGTATTTCCAGGTGCTGAGCAAAGGTGTTCTAGGAGCTCTCCTGATTGATTTAAACATAGATGTTTAGTAACCTCGCATTCCTTTCTAAAATGTTTTGCTTATTCTCTGTGTAGCCTTTTATTTAAAGGAAAGAAAAACAAACAAACAAAAGCCCTGGCAAGGTCCCCTCCTCCCCCAAAAGAACAAGGAAAAGGAGAAGAAAAAAAAAAAAAACCTCAGGGTCATAACAGGGAATAACAAAGCAGTGAGTTATTTATGCAGCCATGATTGGCAAAAATGATTGCAACATGAATTTGCCCAGAAGCAATGATTAGATCATAAAAATGTTAAGGAAATATGTAACTCAACACCATTTTATAGATTGAAGAAGTTTTTGTTCCATACCCTAATTGCAGTGACTTGTTATTAAAGTATTTATTCAGAGTAATCTCTTTGGACAGCGAGCCCTTATCCCATCTGCATGCATAATTAAAAGTGAGGGGGGAGAGAGGGGAGCATAAATGGTTTACCATGCTACATGAGCAAGGGAGGGAATTACACAATGACAGGTGAAGAGCAGATTTATCTCCTGTTGGAATTTCAATGCTGCAAGCAAGGCAGGACACTGTTGCTTGCTAATATCCTTGCAAACAGTTGCTGCTTCTCCAGATTACTGTCCAAAAATCATTGCTGGTCTCTAAAAGGCCTGTAGCGCTGCATCTGTGGCTGTGGGTTTTGGAACTGTTGGTGCTCAAGCAAAGGGATTGGATTTGGGTATGTGGGCTTGTGAATCCATGTCTATGCTTAAAAATGGACTATTTACTTACTTGGCTGGCTATTTATTTATTTATAAATAAACATTGGTAGTGTCTGGCTTTGCTGAATACTAATCAGAAGGTTGTAATTGTTCCAACTGAAACAATGTCATCACCTGCCTCCTGCTGCTGTCCCTTTTCCAATGATAAAAGAATTTGGTGCAATTCTTCTTTTTCCACTCTCTGAGTAGAAAGAAGGTTGTACTTGAACATTCATCTCTAGGCAGATTTATCATCATTAGGCAGTACTCAAACACACAGTATCTGTTTTTAAATTGAACTGTTATGGATCTAAATCAGATTTACACAGAGTAAGTTGGTATATATTTGAGTCTAACTATTCGCTAAAGAGTGTTTTTCCCTTAACTTCTGATGCCTTACCTCTGCAGCAGCAGTACAGAGAATGCCAGGAACTTTTGAGCCTTTATCAGAAATACCTAGCTGAGCAGCAGGAAAAACTATCGCTCTCCCTTTCTGAACTCAGTGCTGCCAAGGAAAAGGAGCAGAAGGTAAGCTCTTTTTTCCCCATTTCCTTTTTAATGGCATCTTCAAAACATATTTTCTCTTTTATTAAAACTGTAACTTTAAGTGTGTTTTCTTGCATTACACAGTGCCGAATACTGTTTTGTGTTTGGTTTCCCATGAGTCCTTCCTTTAATACATAGATTGTAGGAAAACAAAAAAAACCCCAAGTTTTGGGTCAATAAAATGGGTGAAGTTAATTGATCATGTTGTAATGGAGTAGGAATTATAAGAACCCATGGCTTTGCTAAGGAAAAAGTTAAGATGCTCTTCTGTTTTCTGTCCTGATTGTTAAACTGTAAACTGATTGCAGTCAATCTAGATACAGCCTTTCAAATTTTCACTGTGGCTTTTGATGATTGAAAAGGACATTACAGATGATGTATTTGGTCAATAAGAGCTTTTTCAAGTCTGTAAGGCAACCCATCTGATTTGAGCTGTTTGTAGAAGACCTATAATTATATATGCAGTTTAAAACCAGAAAATGTTGACTAGAGATACGACGTGTTAAATTAAGTGGTAAAATGTTTCTCAGATATATGCGCCCAAAGCCTTGAAAACATGGTTGCTTGAGAGTTTTTTCTAATAGCTAGGTACTTGATTTGCATCCCTGCTGATAGCAGATTATACCTTGGAAATGAAGGCTACTTATGCAAGTACTCTACCTGATGTTCTTACTTGCTGTTCTCTTTCAGTAGCTTCTGTCTGCAGATCTCCAGAGTCTATCCAACCTAAGACTATGCCATTTTTATAGGTTGAGCCCTTGATCCTTTCTTTTGCTGGAAGAGTCGTGACAGCTTATAATAGGACTAGAAGTAAAATTATCAGCACAGAGTATCCAGAAGGTGGCCTGATTCTGGCCTTTTAGTTGTTCCCTGCTAACAAAATTATACAGACAGATTCTACTCCTCAGGAGCCTGTGAAGGAAGGAGTCATTTAGTAATTTTTAATTCTGTTCAGGAAGCAGGTAGCAATAATTCTCTGACTTCATTGGCATCAGGAATCGTTTTTTATCCTGCTGATGTTTTTTTTTTTGTAAAATACGTTGTTGGACATTGAGCTGTTTGTCATGCTTTTAGCCTTTATAAACATTTCATTTCCATTCTTTTGTATTTTTATCTGCCATCCATTTTGTGATGGTACTGATTTCAAAACAAGTACCTTTTTCTCTGAGAATGGAAGATGACTGTGTTCTTGCCTGTGATATGCAGCTTGCTGGGAATCTCTGTGGAAAACAGTCCAGAGGAGCCCGTGTAATCCAGCAGCGCTGTGGCAGCTGTGTTTGAGATGATGCCAGTACTTCTCTCGGGTTTTGCTGTGCTTAATCTTTCACCTTTAGCCTTTCAACTTTAAGTACACATATCTTGTAGTAGGTTAGCACCTAGTATAAAGGTATCCAGTGTAATCACATCTACAATAGAAGCAGATAATAGGAAACCTTAACTGTCAAATCGGTGCCTGATGGTACGGCAATCCACGTTCATCTCCTCTTGTTCTTCTGTCTTTGTAATGACTCTATCAATGTATACACAGACTTGTCTGAACTTATTTTCTGATTTAATGTGCAAGGTTCTATCAAGCTAATCTTTGATACAATTATTTCTTTCCCCTATACTTACAAGTACTTTTATCCACAAATGCAAACTCAGATATTATATTGAGGTTCCCCTTCACATTTCATTTATGGTTATCTAGTCTACAACTCCAACCTAGCAGGTCTAAAATTACCGTAGACCTGTTGCCCTACGCAAAGCTTTTGTCCTAGTTTTGACTGGGATAGAATTATTTTTCTTCCTAGTA
>NW_009635003.1:37510-48911 GCF_000690535.1 Cariama cristata | reverse complement strand
GCTGGTTTCGGGGCCCTGCTTTGGGAACTTGGGTGGGAGAGGGAGAAAATCCGTCGTCGTCTGTCAGCCTGACCGCGGTAGCGATCGCTATCCGGCGTTACTAGAAGGAGTGCACAAAGAGAGCGGATTTTTGTTTATCTGGCGAAGCACATCAGGAAATTCCCAGCAAATAAATACTGTGAACTCTGAAGGAGGAGCTTAGCTGGGGAGTGAAAGCAGAGAATTTTCTAGTATTGACACAGTTCTCTCTGTGTGTGTACATGTATATGCACTTGTGCATTTCTAATGCCTTTTTCGCCTCTGTGTCACCAGCTGTCTCCCTCCGATCTCTGCTTCAGGGAAATAGTTGCCCTGCCTGCTGAAGTACACCAGACTGGGTTTTTTTTCCTCATCACTGAAAATACGCTATACAGCTAAGTAGAGAAAGAATGTATACCTGAATTTGGGTATAACAGTACATGAAACCAGCCACACTGTTTATTTTGGAGAAAGAAAACTTCATCTGCGCTTAACAAGACTCTTCCTGGGAGGCAGGTCAGTGTATGAATCTTATAGAAACATTTATTAATTATTTAAAACTAAGTACAGACAGCATTCCTATTGCTTCTTTCCCCTGTGAAAATACTGAATTTGCAACTGACATTTACACATATCATTGTTCAAAACAGAAATAGGAGGGAAAAACATTGCTTTAAAGAAATCTGAAGATGAGCGCCCACACACAAACAGCAGAGAAAGGACAGAACACGACACTGCTGTGCCAGGAAAGCTATGTTTGCAGTGGGACAGATGAAGCAATCTTTGAGTGTGATGAGTGCAGGAGCCTACAGTGCCAGCGTTGTGAAGAAGAGCTGCATCAGCCAGAAAGGTTACGGAACCACGAACGGACCCGTATAAGACCCGGCCATGTCCCGTACTGTGATTCCTGCAAAGGTGCCAATGGGAACATAATGCATGCCAGTATGACGGGCTCGAGGCAGATAGCAGCAGTGAGGTGCCAGGTGTGCAAAATCAACCTCTGTGTGGAGTGTCAGAAGAGAACACATGCTGGGGGGAACAGAAGGAAGCACCCTGTCACTGTGTACCATGCTGGCAAAGCCCAAGAGCGGGACGAGGAGGAGGAGATGGATGAGGAGACCAAGAGAAGGAAGATGACGGAGAAAGTTGTGAGTTTCCTCTTGGTGGATGAAACTGAGGAGATTCAGGTAAGAACTGCTGTGGGCTGTTTGAACAGGCGAGATCCTTTGGTTTGTATCGTAGTCTAACGGGCTGCTGTGATGCATGATTAATACTTGAAGTATAACTGGCAGCAACGGTAACAAAATGAGGATAGCCAGTTAAGTGGCACTAAGTGAGTATCTTGGGGCAAAAAGACACAGTGCCTTGCTCACGAGTTCCTTAGAAGGTTAAGTTCACTAAAACCTTACGTGTGGCAAAAGCCTCCTCTAAGAGGCTTGGTAAGCGAAGCTGGCGAAAGAATTGACGCTGTACTTAGACACACACAACTGAGATAAGAGCACTCTATGCAGGATGCTGATCATTCCTGAACAGAATTGAACTGAGAGCGCTGCAGTAGGTGTCCTGCAAATGAGAGTGCACCGGCAGCCAGTCTCCTACCGTGTGACTATCAGTGGGCACTATACCAAGCAGTGCTGATGCAAGACTAAAGCCCCCTGCTGCCCTCCTTTAGCATCAATAAATCAATTTGATTTTTAAGAATAAGTTAAAGTAGAAATAAGGGTCCAAAATGTGCCATCCAAGTCCTGCAGACACCGTGGTTAAGCTATATCGCTTGTCATAAATATTATTCCATGTTAGTCTTTTGCTGAAAGAGAGGGAAATTGGCCATCAATTTGGGGTAGGCCTGCTGGTAGTAATGATAGAAATACTAGTTGACTAGGAGCAGCCTATTAGGAAGCATTATTTCAGAGAGTCTAGCATTCAGTATATGCAGTTAATGGGCTCTTCTGTTGGCTCTTACATTTGGTGAGCATAAGCACCTTACAATGTAAAATTACTTTACAAATGTAAAAACAGTAACATGTGAAAGTCACAGAGCCACTTAGTTACACAACTGAAAATTCAGCTTCATCTGCTGGCTTCCAGTTTGCATCCTTCATGTTAAACCTCATTCAGGAGACACTGAAAGAAAATGTATAGTCACCTGAAGACTCAATGTCTAGTTGCTCTAATTTTACGTATTCATGCTACCAATGGTAAAAAGAATTGTGATAGTATTCTGGTTGTTGGTAGATGAGTTATTTGTAGCCATCATAATGTAACAGTCAATGTGTCTGCCATGCATTGCAGGGAAGTGTGACTTAAATATCTTGTATCTATTCTATACTATAGAAAAGTATATATATATGTAGACTGTAATTATACTATAGTACAGAATAGATGCAAGATACTTGGGTCACATTTTGGTCAGGTATACTGATTGACAAATTCTTGTGGTTTTTGGAGGAGAAAGGGAGGAAAGAATGGCAGTCCTTACGATGCACTGACATAGAAAACACACTACATGGGACACCAGTGATGGTAAACTGAGTGACTGAGTTTCAGGTGTAGTAGCAGTTCTAAGTTTGTTTGCCTCCTCTAAGGACACACACGTTTGCTTGTAATGCATGGCAGCTGCAACTATTACTTTAAGATGCAGACTCTTCAATAGTCTTCATCTAGCCACTAGAGCAAGCTCTGAAATGCCTTAGAACTAGGCTGTCCTGAAAAGCTGCTCACAAGCTGTGGCTCTGTGTGATTGTACTGGTTTAAGTTATCTTTATACTCATGAATCTGTAAGCCTTATTAAGGTAGACTTTTGGCTGCCTCTTGCAAGCAAGTGCATTGCTATTTAAATATCCTGAGCAATAAAGCCAGCTTCCTTATTGGGACAGCAATGGTCCTTTATCAGATCGTAGCAATTTGATCAGAACAGGGTTGAAAAACCTCTCCAAAAATGATCTTGCTTTGCTATCAAGATGTTGAAACAGAGCTCTTCCATCCAGAGTGGTTGTCTCTTCCTCATAGCTGAATACTTATGTGACATCTCACAGCCAGTGTCAAAGCAGTTTGAGGGTTTTCGATTAAAATATTTTCTGGCAGGTGGAACTTAGTGCTTGCTACTATAGCGATGTTTCTGCTAGTGAGCATGAGGACCTTTATTTAGAGAGGGCTGTCAGATGACTAGCTAGCTCTGAAGACATCTTCTCTAGCATCTTTTGCTCTTGATAATATTGAACAGCCAATTTAGCTATAGGAAAGTAATCCTCAGTCTTTTCCTTTGTCCTTGTCATTAGCAAGATTATTGCTGATTACTTGGGGAGAAATCCTTAGGATGTTCTTTATTTAAACCAACTTTTTGTCCAAAAATGCCAAAATAGTAATAACTTGAAATGTGACGATTCAGGGTTTGAGAGTGTGTGGCTTTTTAGGCTTGAACAGACAGGAGAAGTGTTTATCAGAATTATGGAGTCCAGCTATCTTTAACCATCTGTTTTCTGACCTTTGGAACTTGAAGATTGTTGCATTAGTTAGGGAATAAGAGAGGAAACTGCTGATTTGCTATCAGTGGTAGATTCTGCCAGAGTAATGTTAAATGCTAGTCCTACAAAATTAGGCAGAACTAGTTATGCTGCTGAGCAAACATGATGGATTGAGATACTTGCTGATGTATACATGTTTACAGACCTCTAAACTGAAAGTGGCTCAATGAGATGAGAACACAAGGCAAAGAGATTTCTTCTTTAGTTTCCTTTGGAACTTGGCGTCATTAAGCTCAAGTGGTTATGTTTCGTCTCACTGTTTGTGTTGGCTTCTTGGAGGTGGTAGCTCTGAAACTGAAGGACATTTATAGTGTGTAAGCAATGACTGAGCTAATTGCAGATCCAGAAGCGATGTAGATTAATCCATAAGGAGCTGTGCCTGAGCAAGTTAGTTTAGCTCAGAGGTGGAGATTCTCAGCTTGGGCTCGGCACTGCACTGATACAGCTATGATAATTCTGAGATCTGCATAATTGTCTTTGTGCCATGTTGCACAGATGTGCCGGCCTGCTCAAAGCTAGTTCAGAGCTTTTTGCAGACATAACCATAAGCTCAGAAATCTGAGAACTTCTTATGCTTGTTTCAAATCCACTTAGTCAGGAAAGGTCCCCTTTTAAACCACCGCTTGGAAAGCTGCTGTTTGTAGAGAACTGATGGTAGCTTAAGTTCATATCTGTGAAATGCAAACTTCTTTGTGATGTTCATCATAACAGCCCTATATCTGAGCACCTCAAAAAGAGGTTGATTGTCTCATGTTAAGAAAATGCCTTTAAAGGTTAAATCGAAGTTTGCACTGCAAGTCTGTGGAAGAACCAGAGACAGAGAGTGGTTATTCCTCATGGAGTCCAACCCCAGCTGTCTCACATACCACACAGCACGGTGCTTTTTGACTCTTGTGAGTTAGTCCTCAGCCATTTTGACCTACACCACAAATTTTCCTTTCCTTCTTCTAGGAATTATTGCCCCTCATAAGATCTTATTATACTTCTATCAGAAAACAAATCTTGTTCATGTTTTACAAATTAGCATCACCTGCAGTTTAGACTCCATTCTAGGTCCTTTTTCTCAGGCTGTATAATGCAGTTTCTCTTTATGCAGTATTAAACTTTTAGCCTTATCTATCGCATACCTAAAGATGAGACTTCAATCAAATTGTTCTTGATAACTGCAGCATCTGTTTGTTAATTGGCTCTGACACAGTCTATCTTCCTTGCTCATTTGTACTCAGAATGATGTTGTGGGGATTACTTTCTCAGTCAATTGCTTCAGTCTTGTCACGGCTATTGTTACATCTTCCATGTCTCCTCTTTGCCATGTTAGACTCAAACTACATACCTTCTTTTTGTGTGTGTAAATCCTCCGACTGAATCTCCTGATCTGCTCTGTCAAGATGTCAGCTTTCCTTTCTTATCTCTAAGTTGATGAATTTTCAAACAAGCATCATTGTGTGCTGTTGCTAGTGCTATCCCTTGCACACAGGAGGCACTTCCCTTAAGAACTTACAGAATCAATTTATTGATCTTTTTTAAAACTCCCCTATACTTGTGGCTCTACTAAGAAAAACACGGCAAAGTACAACAATAAAAATGCGACTTGGGTTAGGACAGTTATTTTGAGTCCTGATATTGTCTCACTGTTTCTTGAACTTTTCCACTTGTCTGTATCTGTCTTTGTCTCTTGTACTTATGTTTATGCAGTTTCTGGAACAGTATCCATTTTTGCTTTGTCTTTGTACAAGACCTTTGCAACAGAACTCTTCAGCATAAAGCAGACAGTTATGTATCGGTTGTACAGTGAACTCTTATTTACTACTACTTGAGGTAGGGGAGAAGAAATGCTTAACAACGCATAACAACAATTTGATATTTTTATCTTGGGAAACAGATGTTGAGAGTTTTTACCACAGGATCAGAACTTGGTTGTAGTGTCACTAGTGGCTTCTATGATAATACTTTGTCCAAAGCCCTAATTAAGGACTTGGCACATATACTTTATAGAAGTGGAGAAGGTCTTTCATTGACCCCAGAAGACAGGGGACATGCTTGATTGTTAGTAGTCTGCCTTAAAGAGTTTACTGATCTTTGACCAGAAGCTAGCTCTGTCACAAGAAATGACTCAATCTCTGAGTTGCAAAGGAAAATAAAAGGTACTGACTTTGTAGCCAACCTTACTAAGGAGATGAGAAGAAAAGAAAGTTTTTGCTCTAGCTAGTCACAAAAATAATATCCCTAGCAGTGTAATTTTATGTGGGAGAAAGGAGGCTACATTTATTATTGAGTGTCCTCTGAGATAACCACTATAACTGCAGTTAGCAGTGTCTTTTTGTTTTGCCAATGGATACCTCGATTTCCTAAGTCCAACCCCATTCCTTAAGTTCTTTTTATTCCTGCTAGCACGGTTAAACACCTAAAGGTCTTTCCCTCAGCACATACTGAGCAGGATCTATATAATGCTTTGCAGTCAGTTTAGATGACTTGGAATGACCCATAGCCCTTATTTAAATGCAGACCATTTTATACAATCACTAAATAACCGGCCTCTAACAGTGTAACAGTCCATGTGCCCTCCTCTGTCCCCTCTTGTTAAAAAGCTACACATACAGAGTGATGACTCTTTAGGGATGCTAGCTGCTTTGCTTTTCTCACTTCCACTGTAAACCTGATGAAAGTACTGTGATTTTTCTTTACCTGCTGATCTGACCAACGTCTGGGGATGAGAAGATGGAGAATCACTGGGAATGCTTTTTCTGGTCAAGTATGCTTTGTCAGTCAATGCAAGCTAACGTATGTCTTGTCTCCTAAGAGAAGATCACAAAGCTCTTTAGTCTTACTGCTTGCCTCTGTAGTAGAAAAGCATTTGTCTAGCAAATAGTACTAGTTCCTGTGACACCCTTTCTTGATTTGCTGTTGAGGGAATGTTTGGGGTGGTTTTTTTTGTGGTGGTGGTTTTTTTTTTTTTTTGTGCTTTACAATAGCACAGTCAGCTGTAAGTTTCTGAGAATTTTAGTCATATGCTGTGAACTGAAGAGTCACAGCTGGTGTATTTGCCATGGATGTAAAGGAGGAAGAAGAAATGTAGAAGGATCCAAGTTTTTTAGGCCAGTGTCATCTGTCAGATCAGGATATGGAATTTCTGTCCCTCGTCACTGTTGCTGGACTATTGATGAGTTTTCTTCCTCTTTGTGCTTCGGAGATGTTTTCTTGCCAAAGTATTTTTGGGAGTTTGCTGTCCTATGCTTTAAAAATTTTTCTCTTATTACTTTGCTGTTTTTCAGTATTCCTCCCATCCCAGTCTGTTATCAGTTTTGCAGTTCCCTCTCCTACACTGGAGGACAGTTTTTATGTCCTTGGAATAAAGTAGTAGAAAAACTACTTAGCAATTGCTGGTTAGGAGTGTTCTTTCTTCCACTGGACATATACCAGTATTTTGAAGAGTATTTTTAGAAGATGGGAGAGGAACCATCCATTCAGCAAATGCACAGCCTCTTTTAACACTCTCAGGCTGACTCCTACCTAATTTAAACATAACCACTTACAAATATTGCTTTTCTCTGGAACTGCTCTTGCACATTCTTCATGATGCAGTTCTCTTGGGCTGTAATTAAAGTCAAATCTCTTGCTTGCTTCTTGTCTCTTTTGTCCGTGTGCTGAAATGAGTGCGGATGTGGAAGCAAAGGAGAGCATGTCACAGGTGAGAGAAGCTGGTAGCAAGCCACTCTGGAATTACCCACTGTTTCATTCGAGGAGTTCCTGAACTTAGTTCAGTTCCTGAACTAAATAGGGTTGGTGGGGGGAAGGGGGGTGTTCTAGTGCTTCCTCTGCTGTACCCCTCTTTGCACTTATCCAGTGAATCCCTTTGGGGTCCTGGGTGCTGCCAGCAGGAGCGGGATGTGAGTGCTTTGGGGTGAATTCAGGAAAGAAAAGGGAACTGGCAGCTTGCTGTCCTTCTGTCCTTTCCATCTCCTCTGCTTTCTCACTTCTGCAGGGGTCACCAGGAGGCAGATGTTGCTGCAGTATACCTTTTACTTTTCTACCTGGGTTGTTAATGCCTTGCTGTAGGATTGCATAAAGGCAGAAGTTTCACAGTCCTTTGGCTGGCCTGTCAAAACACCCTGCAGTCGGGAAAATAACCAGAGTAACTATTTTCTGGGAAGAGTGGAACTGTAATACAAGTAAGTTTGTAACTGCCCCTCTCAACAAGGACAGTGATGTGAAGTAGTGTCCACACAGGTAATCTAGTTACCTTTAGTACTGAGGAAGACTAATATTTATAGCATGAACTCGTTCACTGACTTACTGTCTTCTGGGCAGGTCTCTTCACCTGGATGTGGTCTCTGCTGCTGTAGTGGTGACATTGGGGTGGTAACTGGTAGCTGTTTGGCCAAATTAACATCCATGGGGAACTTCAAAGTTACTTAGGATACAGAATAATGATTTCTGCTTCATTGTTTACCGTTCTCTTTAAGAGATGACACTCTTAAATTAGTGTTATTTCTGCAGCAGTTGCATTTACCTTGAAGTCTTTATTAATTTTGAGTTCTTGCAAAAGTAATTTTTCAGTTAGCAAACAGGGCTGTCTAGTCTAGTCTTACTTCTGCTTTCAGCAGTTTCATATAACTCAGCTGCCATCTACAAGGGTAACTTATCCGGTAAAAGCATTTATTTCAGCCAATATTGCCTCTTGGGTTAAGGAGGAGTCCCTCAAATTGGGTTACCTCCCATCCCCTTATGTTTTTTCCACCACTGTCTTAAAACCTTTGAAACAGGGTCGCTCTCTCTGGGTAGGGTTGTTAAGCAGGATTTAACTCTCATCTCTGTCTCTTTCAGGAAAGAGTCCTGTAATAGATAGACATGGGCTTCAGACGTGGGCAGCCTCGACCCTTCAATGCAGGGACCTGTCAGTCTTGTTGAGACTTCTGTTAAGCTCTGTACAAACTCATGAAAATACTGTCCCTGAATTCCTTTGCCAGAGCTGTGGGAAGGAACAGGATAACTTTGGTCTGAAGAGGATACTCAGTTCAGGGATGCTGTTTTCATGGATGTGTACAGAGCCTAATAGAACAAATCTCAACAGAACCTGTAGGTTAGAAGACACCCCTACTAGAAATACGTTCCTTTGGTTGGGCCAGACATGCACCCAGCATGGGTAAAAAGATCAAAACTAGCTGAAGCTGAGGAGGAGTGTGGGAATCTAACCTTAAAACCTTGTGGTGTGTCTGTCCCCTCTTCTATCTTCCCCTCCCCATGTCTGGTGTCAGGTCGCTCAGTTTGGGCTTGAGGCTCTGTAGGACTCCGATCGTGAAAATGCTGATATTGGCTGTCAGCTTGGGTGACGTCTAGGAGATTACTGAGGACAATAATGATAAATATGTTTGTTTGCTCGGTCAATGATTAATAACTTACTCCTGAATACCAGATTCTAACTACCATGATATATGCAATTTTATAAACTAATGCATTGACACAGCCCTTTTGGGAAAACACTCCCAAACTACCGTAAAATGTTTATATAGTAACAAGTAACTCTTTGAGCAGTGGAGTTAATGAAGTCTGTTTTCTGAGATGTCTGCCTCCCCGTTATTCAGTGCTTATCCACATCTTCTGTCTTTCGGGTAAGAGGCAGTAAGTGTGGCATCGCGTACCTGCCAGCATGCTTGCTGGCTAGCAACTATGGGCATGACTGCTCAGCTTCCTACTGTATCTTGGTGGCTGGGTGGAGTGGACAAGAGACAAGGTTTTTCCTCGGAAAGGTTGTTAGAGTCTTTTCTGCTGTTTATTTTCATCAAACTTTTAGGAAATTTGAGTTTGAGACACTTATTTCTCTATCAAATATATCTATGTAATTGGATTATGGATTTTAAGTTACATGTGGAAGACTCAAGTAATGGCATAAATGACATTTTTCCATAGGAAGTCGTACAGAAGAAAAGGTATAGGTGACAAACTAAGGTAGGAAACCAGAGCTGCTTGGACTTATAAGTCAGCCCTGATTCTTCTTGAGCATCTGCTTGTGATCAAAATCTGCTCTCTTGTTTGGAGGCCTCTAAAAGCTGAGAGGGAGTAATGACCTCCTGAGGTCCCTTTCAGCCTGCATTAGTCTATGATCTTAGTGGAAACAGGGTTTGAATGATGGTAGTCTAGGGTCCCTCTCACAGCTCTACTGATGTCATGAGTGTCACAGCAGAGAGTTTCTCCTCCTCACAGGGAGCTACTCAATCCTTTTTCTGACTTGGTAGCAAGAAGCGTTTGGGAATATCAACAAAAGTTTCTCCTGGGGCAAAAGCAGGGGGTTTCCAGCTGCTTCTCGAGGAGCCTGTTGCACTTGAGCTGCTGGGGTGAGCCAGCTGTGCTGCCTCTCCGGGAGGGATCGTGAGGAGCTCCGCAGGGATGTGAGTTTTGGTGGCAGCACTGTACTGCGGTGCAGGTTATTCTTCTCAGACTTGTCTTACAGGCTGTAGTTAAAGAAAGAAATCTGCTTTATAGGTTTCTCTCTTGTTTGTTTTCAGCGTACACTGAAATTCTGATGTAATGACCTAACGGTAGGACCTGGGGCTTCAGGCGTGCACCTGTAAGACTTTTGTGTGAATCTACTTCTGGATAGGAACTCAGTTTTTTAGAGTTAAAACACAACTGCTAAAATTTAAAAGCTGTGTAATAACGAACTGGTCTGTGTTGAGGTGGGCAGATCTGACAAATCCGTTCTGTTTCCAGGTTTAATGATTGATGTGATACTCTGTCCTTAAGATCGATTGTCTCAGTTTTGTGTTTTAGAAGTTCAGGGCTGCTTACAAGGTTGCGGATCTTGTTTTAGCTTGCTTTGCCATTTCTCCCTCGGATTTCAGGTGTTAGTTTGAATTCTTGTAAGCATTATCTTTTTTAAATGTTTTCTGAACTGTGAGCAGAATTGCTTGTATTGCCGGTGTTAAGTAATGCTGTAAGGGAAATAGTATTTTTTTTTTTTTCCTGCTTGGTGGTTTTGACCACTTATACTTGAAGACTGATTTGTTTCAGATGTTTGCAATTTTATGCTGGTACATATTTGGATGTGCTATTACAAATCTTGTAGCTTATTTTTCTATTAATTGAAAAGTGTGTTAAATTTATATCGTCTTTATTGATTTAGTGGTTGTGTATCAGAAGATACTGTTATGTGTTGGTTGTCAGACAAGTTTAATGACTCAAATTTAATTATTTATATGATGGTGTCTTTCTTGATTGCAGAAAATGTATTTTAGTTATTAAAAATACTCTGTTAAAATCAGGTCAAGAAAAGAATAAGATTTCCAACCGCAGTAACAAAAGTACCAATGTAAGGCAAAATGACATTGTAAGACTAGTAAATGAAGGCGCTCTCATGAATACTACATCAAGCACTCTTGATTTTTGTTTTGAGCTATTGTGTTGTCGTGGCGGAGCTCTGGCTTTGTGCATTGCTTCCACGAATATTAGCAAGCCTTAAAGCGTTCATAAAGAGATTTTTAAAAGGAGAAAACTCTGGTAGAAATGTCTGATTCTCTTAATGTGTTTGTTTTGCCTGGAAACAGATTTAAAGCTGTTTGAGTACAGGTCATTGGAAACTCTGTGCTATTTTATGGTTTTTGTTCCTAAGCTTTTAGTTGATTTAATAACATTGTTTCCAAGAAATTAATAGGCAGGAATGTCATTTTAGCAGATCTTATTTCTTGTCTCTTCCTAAGCAGTTCTACTTCTATTGTGGCTCGGATCTAGGAAACTTGTTATGTTAGGTATAATAGATTTCAAATTATGGGTGACAAGGAGGCTTCAGATCTAAATGTGTTCCACAGCTGTGTGGTATGAGTTTTTAAGCCCTCCTTAGAGAGGACTTTAGCCGTAAAGTTATC
>NW_009635003.1:383-37479 GCF_000690535.1 Cariama cristata | reverse complement strand
CTGCTGAAGACCTTCACCTCCAGTTCAACTCAACTTGAGTGGAATGACTGCATGGGAGGTGGATGACAGTTGCTAACATAAATGTAGTTAAAGCTGTAAAAGAAGGGTAACAAGGATTCTAACTTATGGTGGAGTAAAAACTATTTTTTCTAGAGGAGAATATTCTTCTAAGAGCTATAACAAAAGTGTAAATGAGTCTTTGATAATAGAAAAGGCAAAATAGAGAAACAGCTGGAGAGAGATGCCTCTTGTCTTAGGTTAGACATACAAAGTTTTCATTCTTAATTGACGTTGCTGTGCAATTTAAGGAAGGCTTCCTATTTACCCTCTGCTGTTTATGCTGGAGATGTGGAGCTCTTGGGCAACGTGGGAGTGGACACAGCTATGGAAACATGAGTCCTTTGCATATACAGCAGAAGGTGGTGCCATGCAAATTTCTTTAGAGATGAGATGTGGCACTTGAGCCCAATGGAGAGTACTAACTTCAACACTTATTACACCCACTCTGACTTTAAATGTCTTAAAGGAACTTGCTCAAGGGAAGTAAGTTTGACTACTGATAGGGGGATTGTTGTGGATGGCTCTGAGAGTATCATCCCTGTGCTCAGCAGTGATTAAAAAAGACAAGTGCACATGCGCAAGGAACACCCAACAACATACAAGCATATTCAGCAAAAAGAAGGGTTTTTTTGGGTTGTATTGGTTTGTTTTTTTGGTTTTGTTTCTTGCCTCCCTGCACACAGAATTTATTGTAACAGGATTTTGCAGGATCCAAAACTAGGACTAGGTTCACAAAGGGGCTGGACAACCTCCTAGAGGATAGATCTACTGGTTCTCTACCAAATGTGAGCGTCTAGATGCACCCACTGCTTGGGAAGTCCTTTGACATCTGACTACTGAGAGCTGGTAAAGCATGCTAGGAAACGTTTACTCAGTTCATGTCTAAGTTCTTTCTCATCCGTGACCGAGTCCTGTGAGACGTGACATTGGACTAGCTGGACTTCAGTGCATCCTTGTGCTCCTGGGTGACGTGCTTGTCCGAATCACTTCCGAGTTCTGTCCTGCAAGGAAGTCTGAAAGAGCCTAGAGCCCTAGAAGGGGGGAACAGCTCGGTGCTTTGGGTGTCTGATTTGATATTCAGTGTAACTTTTGTCCTGGAGTGATCTGGATTATTGGTCTGGAACCAACTTTTCTTCTGTCTGGCTCAGCGACCCATCTCTTCTTCCCACAATAAGTTGCCCTGGCGTCAGCAGTTGTTAAAGTACATTGAAGGCAAAGGAAGGCTGGTGGTATGGACACTTGCATTAGCTTAGCTTGGGACAATTTCAGCTGCAGCAGAATTTGTGTGAGTTGACTCCTGTTTCTTATTGGTGGGACTGCATTGCAGAACTGCTCTTATCCCTGTGGTCCCTATTGTCCTTTGTGTCTTCTGACATTACTGACTCAGCCCCTTACACAAACTCTCCCAAACTGATACCAGAATAACCAGTGCTGCCTAAAAGACCTTAGTTATTAGTTGTCCTGCCAATGCTTAAGCAACTGTTTGAAGACTGATATTTATTTGTGCTGTCCAGGGAGTGCATAACTGCTGTCTCTGGCAAAAAGAAGGTCTGCTACCCTTATGGTAAGAAGCTGGGGAGGTGGGAGTTAAAAACAAAACAATCTGTAGAAGAAATGATTATAATCCTTTTTGCTTACATATACAACATTATTATATTATAAAATCTGTGCATGTTTTTAGGAGCTATGCCATGAACCCAGAACTTCCTTTCATCCACAGAGACATCTCCAGAGACACTAAGAGAAACTGCATCTGTCATCTAAACTACCTTCCTGATGACAAGCTAATAATCACGGCTCCCCAAAAGCAGACCCTTTCTTCCGCAGCTGTAACTTGAGTGTATCTTGGTGGTCTCCCACAGACACCAGAAAAGATTCTGTTGAGAGCATTTTGATTTCTCTGTTTCCTGTTTTCTTCCACACTGTGAGGCTGCCTTCAATGTTTTGAGTCCGTGAGAAGCTACTGCAACCCCACAGCCCACAGTTTTTCTTTCTGAACGCTGTTCCCAACCACAATCTGGCACATTGGTTATTTTCTGTTTTTTGGCACACTGGCTGTTTTCTATTTTCCTTCGAAATCTAGATACTGTTGATAGATTTGACCAGAGCAAATGGGGCTGCAAATGGAGTCTTAAACTAATTTGCTGACCTAAGAATAAACTTGTTCAAAGAAACCATTTATTACCTCATGGCCTCTATGGATCGTGTACCGTGAGACCTTCCAATGTTACTCACGGGGGCGAAATAGCCAAGGAGCTTCCAGAAGTTGAGAGGCAGGCGAGAAGGGCTGGAAGCCCTGCTCCTTTCGGCTGATGAGGGTTCCTTGAGGAGGCAATTGTGACAGAGGAGGTGAATTTAATCCTTCTCAACAAGTGCTTCTGTCATATTCTTTCCTGTCACATAATATGTGGATAAAACCTGTTAGAAGAAGAAAAAGCAAGTGATAAGTGATAGCCAGAAGCGTGAAACCTTTGAAGGCCAAGGCTGTGTTTGCAACAAAAGCAAGGCAAGCTCTCGTACAGAGCCCTAACCTGTGTCATTGCTTGTTTATCTGTTCCCTGTTGCTCTAGTATCTGAACAGAAAATGCCCTGTGCTCTAACCTAAATAGCATGATGCTTGTCACTTAATCTATGTGAAGCCAAAGAGAAGTTACATGCTGGAGACTGTCCACTCTCTTTTGGTTTTGTGTTTGTGTGCGTGTGTCTTGGCTTTTTTTTCTTTTTTAAATGAAAGCACAATACAGTAAGCTATGAAATGGATTATTGAGGGAGTTGTGGCACTTCTGTAAAAGCCAGTTTGACCTACTTCAGCCACCTGACTCCAGCACACAACTTTGCTTTCCTCTCTGCCCCTTCTTCCATCTGAAGCATCTGTTGGCTGGAGAGCAGTGGGAGCAGGACAGGCTGTGTCTGGGAGCCCCTGCCTGTGGACAAATGCAGCAGAGCTGCACGGAGGAGCTTTTTCTCCCTAAACAGGTGCTCAGCCTTTGTGGATGAGGCAAGTTAGGGTGACAAAAGCACTCCTCTGTTTTGCACCTGAATTCAGGTACCTGCCAGGAGACCAATGCTACTGAGAGCATCTGCCATGCTGCAAGTAGCTGTTCTGGCAGACTTGGAAGTAGGGCTGTGCTCCCTTCTCTGAAAGGACTGCTTCAGGGAATGGGGTGAGGCACAAGAGGTTTCACTACACAGGTAATCACAGTGGGATGTCGCTTCCGAAATAGCTGTGTGATGGAACAGCCTAAATCCCGTTGATGTGTAAGTGTTACAATACTGCTTTCTAATATTTTGCTTTGGACTTCTTGGTGCTTCAGAAACTTATGATGAAATCTGAACAGGAAGTAATCACTCTCATTAATCTTAAGAATGCTGAAACCAGCTATGTTTTCAGTGCTGTTTACTCCAATACTCCAATTGCACAGTTGTTATATTTTTCTCTCTTTTTTTTTTTTCTTTTTAAAAAGGTAAGGAATGAAGAAGACTTTATTAAGAAACTGGACTGCAGTCCTGACCAGCATCTAAAGGTAGTGTCCATCTTTGGGAACACAGGGGATGGCAAGTCTCACACCCTTAACCACACTTTCTTCTATGGCCGGGAAGTCTTCAAGACGTCTCCAGCCCAAGAGTCTTGCACAGTTGGAGTCTGGGCAGCCTATGACCCTGTCCGCAAAGTGGCGGTAATTGATACAGAGGGTCTCCTGGGGGCCACTGTGAACCTGAGCCAGAGAACACGGCTGCTGCTGAAGGTCCTGGCCATCTCTGACCTTGTCATCTACCGTACTCGTGCTGACAGGCTCCACAATGATCTCTTCAAATTCCTTGGTGATGCCTCGGAGGCTTATTTAAAACATTTCACCAAGGAGCTAAAAGCTACCACAGCCCGCTGTGGCCTAGATGTTCCTCTGTCAACTTTGGGTCCAGGTGTCATCATCTTTCACGAGACTGTGTACACCAAGCTACTGGGCTCTGGTGAGTAGGCAGTAAGAAACTGCATAACAATGTGCTAAACGCTATCTACCAATTATCAGGTTGCATTGAATATTCAGTGTTCTTTACTACCATGCAAAAGATGTGGTTTGGGTTTTGCCCTCGCTTGTTCCAGTCTGAGAGCCAGGCTATGGAAATAGCAGAGCATTCCCTGATGGCGATCTGACTACCCTAGGTCAGCTGGAATAATCCTCTTAACCAGCAGGGCATCAGCACTGACTAGTCATGATGAGAGTTCTGCCAGCCGTTGGAGGGGTCATCGTACAAGATCGTGAGTGTGGGTGATATGGCAGACGAAGGTGAAAACTGAGACACCCTGGAATTTTGGCAGGGATATGGAGTATCCTGTTGCAAAAAACCTAAAATAAAACTCAGTGTAGAAAGCAGGATGAGCAAGAATAATGAAATGTGTGAACTTCAATACTTACAGTACCTTCACTCTACTTTTTTAAATTCTGTGGACGAGTGTCATTCTGAGGCTGGTGTGAAGTTGGGACTGAGGTTGTGATGGCACAGAGCTGATGGTTTGACACCGCTTTTGTCTGTGCAAGTATCTGACATGGCCAAAGCAGCAGGCCTGGCACAGTTATTCCCATCACTTTCAGTGTTTTTTACTAGTGCTTTTAACTTGGCTCATGTCATTCTGGATTATGCATGTTTAAATTGTGTATTTTATTTGTATGTCCGAGTGAAACGTCCTGTCCTATGGAAGTCACAGCATATTTTGGTTTTGACTATACAGGGATCTAAATTTCTTCTCCTGGCCGTGTTTTTCCCGTGTTTCAAAAGGCATGATGAAACCTTTCTTCATTCTGTCCATCTCTGATGCTTTGATGAGCAAGAGCCCTAATGAATTGGCCTGCAGCAGCTGAGGCTCAGTCCTGCTGTCTGTGAACAGCTGAGAGCCTTCTGCTGTGTAATACCCCAGCAGCTCCCTCCTGGCCCACCTTCTCATTTTGGCTTTTCTAACCAGGGAGGTCTTGAGCTAGTAGAAGAATGTGACATTCTTTCTGGTTATTAGTAGAGTGACTTCTTAATTCCTTTTAACTTACCTGCCAAGGCAGTTCCTTTTCTTGCATATCAATTTACTGATTAGCAATGTAGAGTTTCATATAGTTGTTGAAATTTGCTGTTTCAGCAGGTCGGATTTAGTGACCCATAATGACAGTTGCACCTGTGTGCAAAGTCAGGGTAGTAAAAAAAATTGTATTTTTACGATCCCTTCTGATCATGGTAGGAATAGGAAAGAAACCTCTTAGCATGTGGATTTGCAGCAAGCTGTAACCATCTGTCTCAATGGATAATTGAGAAGTGTGTTTTTGTAGTTTCGGGACAGAGAAGAAGGGGCCTGCCTTATTCTGAAATGTACAGCAGGTACTTGGAAGCAGGCAGAAGAGTGTGGTTGACTCTATGGAGTCTGACCTGACGTGGCCAGTTCTGAAGTGCTTCACCATGTACAAAGGGTTGGTAGAGGCTCCGTCTTCCTTGCTACAGGGTTGGCAACAAGAATAAGCAGCCCATGTAAGGTTTACATCCTCCACGGATCAGGTGCTAGGACTAGCCATATCAAGTTATGATCTGGTGAGAAGAGCTAACAAGTGTGCTGATGTGAAGTTTCCTTATATTGTGAAATAAATTGCTGCTTATTCTGGATATCTGTGTTTCCAAACCTAGATGTTTCTGGTTTTACCTGTGGAACTTGGTCTTAGAATCTAAAGCTGTGTATCAAAAAAACAGAGAATGCTTTTGCAAACAGTTTGTTTCTTTTCCTTCTTGTAAAATATAATGATATTCCAGATGTATTAGAAAGTTTAATTAGGAAAACTAGCACTGTGTTGCATATGAAAACACTGTGCAATTTAAATAGTATTTTAAACAATCAGTTGTTTATATACTTGCTGATACTCTTGTATATAGATCATCCTTCTGAGGTTCCCGAGAAGCTCATTCAGGATCGGTTTCGGAAGCTAAGCTGTTTTCCTGAGGCTTTCAGCTCAATCCACTACAAGGGAACAAGGACATACAATCCTCCAACAGATTTCTCTGGACTTAGGCGAGCTGTGGAGCAGCAGCTGGAGAACAATACCACTCGGTCACCTAGGCAGCCTGGGGTTATCTACAAAGCGCTAAAAGTAAGTGGAGAAAAGTTCATCACAATCTTTATTTGTATCACGGTTGGTAGTAACTGCCAGCTGCAGCTAATAAAGGTAGGGCATGTGAAACAGTGACGTAGACTTTTTGATACACGGTTGGTAGTAACTGCCAGCTGCAGCTGATAAAGGTAGGGCATGTGAAACAGTGATGTAGACTTTTTGATGTCTGGAGATAAAGCAAGTCTTCTATGAAGATGATGGATTTTGTGTAACAGCCAGGTAGGCTGGGTAGGTTTTTTTACTTTAAAACAAACAAACGCCTTAGCAAAGACCCTGGAAGGTTGAGAAGAGTTGGAGAGCAAAACAGAGCAAAATCAAGAAACTGAGCTGGGAAGAAACTGACTGAGGAAGAAGAAAATAATTGATGCTGTGAGTGACAGGCACTTAATGACAGTGATTTACAAAGAGGAGGACCAGAAGGAGTTATTGATGAAATTCCTAAGCGTGTCCTTAGCACAAGGGGAGGGAATGCCAGAGACTTGGAGGAAGTTAATGGTTGGCAAAACCTAGCACTCAGTGTAGCCTAACCCAAGGGCTGGGAGGCAAAAAGGAGGAAGGAGATGTGTTGATAGCTAGGAAACAAGATGGGATCAAGCCAAATGATGTATCATTTCAAAGGTGCAGCATCAGATCAGAAGGCTGGTGAAAAGGAAGTGCGGAGGCAGCCGGTGATTGTCTTAGAAGGTTCACCTTGCTAGGGTGTCAGAGGGATTTTCAGATCTTTAAATTTATGCTACAAGTTTCCGTACATTGCTACCACTACCTGCTTAGCATCATGTTTTCATTGGCCTGAAGTGCACAGCTGTCATCAGGGAGGGGCGGGCAGAGCTAGGGCATATCTACAGAAGGAGGTAGTGTTAGCAGTCTCTTCTGATGTTAGTCACAGCTGTTGGAACAGATAATTCCAGCTGCTCTGTATTTGGGGTAGCTGAAGCACGGAGAGAAGTATCAGGGTGGCATGTACACAGTTCCTTGCATTAGGGTGCAGACCGGCAGCAAGGGGAAAACAGCCAGAGTGGTTAATTCCAGTTTAATTTCTTGGACTTTATTGCAATAGCCAAGTAATCCAGCTTCAGATATCTCTGCTAGTGCACTTAAATTCATGCCCAGTAAAGTGTTTGCTGTGTTCAGATCACTACTGACTACAAATTAACTTTTTTTGCTTCACTTCCTGAGGACACAAGGCTTGCTAGTGATCTGTGTCCACCGCCTCTAACTTTTGAATTAATTGACCAGTATCAGTCAAGCTTGAAAGCGATCTTAAAGCTAATTTCCTTGAAATTCTGTGAAATCAGATGTCTATGTAGAGATCTTATCTGAGAGAAGCTGTGGTGAGAGATACCCACATGTCTGTGTGTATGTGCAGTCAAGCCTTGTCAGACAGCAGAGATGCTCCCTCCGGCCCTGCTGCCTGGGAGGAGGAGAGAGAAAGGCAGCCTCTATAGTAACCTCAGCTGTAGGAGGAGTTTCAGTTATGCCTTCAGAGATCTCCATCAAGGAAAACCTTAACCATCTACTTTGTTCCAGTGCTTACTTTTTTTTTTTTTAATGTAGCACCCGAAAGAACTGAAAAAGTTAAGTGTGCCAAGGCTAAGGACTGACTTAATCTGAGAACAGATGCTCCCAGGAAAGGGAACAAATCCCTTGGTCTTGCGGTTTCACCAGAGAAGAGCAATTGTTTGAGGGGCCAGAGGAAAGCTCAGGGCAGCACTTTATGAGCTGAGGGGCAAAGAATGTGTCCTCATGTACTGTGAGAAATGACTCTCTGAGTTTCCTTCTGGAGGTTTCCAAAATGCAAAGCCCTTTTAGCAAGTACCCTGCTGTTTTGGGCGTGGGTTGTGTGCACAGAGGTGGATGCAATCTTCTGCCACCCATTTCTGCTCTAAAATTCAAAGTAGGGGCAGGAGGAGAGGAGAAAAGTGTCTTAAGAACATTCAGGTCACTTCCATACAAGTGCAAGATTGTCTTCTTGCTTGGTTTCTAATTGTTGTCTTGGTTTCCAGGTTGGTAAGACATTATTTGTTAGCTGTGTACTCTCTGCCTCTCCCTCCAGTAAAGGAACCCATGCTTTTGCTTGCAAAAGCTTTCATAAAATGTCTGCATTGCTCTCAGTACCTTACCAGTTCATTCTCTTCTGTTTGACAGGCTCTAAGTGACCGGTTCAGTGGGGAGATCCCCGATGACCAGATGGCTCACAGCTCTTTCTTTCCAGATGAATATTTCACATGCTCCTCTGTGTGCCTCAGCTGTGGGTAAGTAAATGAGAAATGCACCCTCATCCTTCTAGAAGATAGTGTTGCCCTGGTCTACATCACCTATTATCAGCTAGTACTTCCAGGCAGAATTAGCTTGAAATTCAACTCTTAAGTGAATTGGATGGCTGTTATTGCTGCAGTCCAGCTGAATGCACAGTCTTTGCCTACTCTGTTTTTGTATATGGCTACAAACCTGTTCCTACCCTGCGTGCACTGGGGAAGAGATATGGGCAGAAGAAAGGAGTGTCTAAAGAAATCCCCCAAAATGTTCTGTGATGATTTTTCCTGCCATTTTTATTACATAAACAATCTTAAAGCGCACGTCATGGACCTGGGCTGTGTTCAGTGACTAGATCTAAGCGGAGCCCCAGGTTTGATGAGAGCTTGGCTCATAGCTCTCTGGGAAGAGCCCAGAGATTCCAGAGGGCCTGGAAGGGGAGTAGATGGCAGTCAGTGCTCTGAGTCTGTGAGGTACTATAGGAGTGTGATTTTATGGCTGATTATGCTTCTGGAAACATTTTCTCTCAAATGTGATACAGTGCTATGTTCCTGCTCTTTTATGCTCATTAGAGAATTTCTAGCAGCTCCTTGCAAAGGCTGCAGTGTTTACTCTGTCTTGGTCAATTTCCAAACTTGGTCAGGCCTTCCTAAAACTCTCTGTGAAATTTAAATTGGCTACAATGATAATTTCCAGCACTGAACTGTTGTGTGGCACCGCTTTATACTGCGAAACAGTTGCTACACCTCTTTCCAAAGAGCCTGTCTTTCAATGGTAAATGATGTCATTGCTGTATGTACAGTTGTGAAAATGCTTTAGAGTTACAATGTTTATACAAATGCAAGATAGTAAAATAAATGAACTCTTGGTGACACCTGTCCCATATCTAACGCATCAGCTCATGGTTTGCTTTTGCATACTCAGGTGTGGCTGTAAGAAGAGCATGAACCATGCCAAGGAAGGAGTCCCTCATGAATCCAAAAGTCGATGCAGATATTCTCACCAGTATGATAACAGAGTCTACACTTGCAAGGTGAGTAGTGACACGAGGACAAGGTCTGAAGAATGGAGAAGGAGAGGCTGTCCCAATAAATGAGGAATATCACAGGCATATGCCTGTTTTCTTGCATTTTTTCAAATGAGAGAGGTGCTCATGGCCTTGACAAGAAAAATTGATCCCCATTGAACTTGTACTTTTGCTTGGAGAGGTTATCACTTCTGCATGCTACGTGTCATTTGCTAGCTAAACTGTGAACCCAGCTGCTCTCAACCTGGGTGATGTTGACCTACATACATGATGTGGTTACTCTTTTTACTTGCTTATGCCCGTTGCTTGTTATTAGCCAGTTTTTCTGAAGGATGTGTGCAGGAGATAGGAAAATTTTCAGCTATCGTGATAGTTTTTATTGTTGTAGAGATATTTCCCTATGGTGGTATTGACAGTGTGTTTGGTTTGATTTTGTTTTTAAATGAGTTCTGATGAGTGCTCTTCTTTGCGATGGAGACCACTGTATGCCAATTATATGCTTTATGTGACCAAACAGCTGCAAGACTTGGAGTCTGGGATTCCCAAGAATACCGTTTTAATTGAACCTTTGTGTTATAGGCCTGTTACGAACGAGGGATGGAGGTCAGCGTGGTGCCAAAAACCTCTGCTTCCACTGACTCCCCTTGGCTGGGCCTTGCCAAGTATGCCTGGTCAGGGTGAGTGCTGCAGCTAAGATCTCTCTGCTCTCTGTTGCCTCTACCCTGCTTGGTGCACTGGACTTCCAGTATCTCACTGAGGTAACCCGTCTTCCTCTTTTGCAGGTACGTGATTGAGTGCCCCAACTGCGGGGTGGTGTACCGCAGCCGACAGTACTGGTTTGGCAACCAAGATCCTGTGAACACTGTAGTGAGGACAGAAATTGAGCATGTCTGGCCAGGGGTAAGTCTGGTTGCTGGGTAGTCTTTGTGTACGTGTGCAGCCACCCACGTGTTTATGTTGGTTCTTCTGGATGTTGATGGAGAAAATGGATTGGCTTTCATTACAGCTGGCTGTTCTCTCTGCTGTTTCAAAAAAAACCTTCGCAAGGGCTTTCAGTCATCTTTTGGCCATCTTGAAATGGCTACGTTGCCAGTTTATGAACACTTTGTGTGAATGATACACCATTAAAGCCTACCCCTGTGTTTCAAAGCAGGGCTGGTGTATTTTTTTCTCCTGCTTGCCTTCCAGTTTAACGGGAGCAGTGGGTCACAGAGCCATCCGCACCTAAAAAAATTAGGTTTCCCTGTTCCTATTCTCAAATGAATATCCATTTCATTCCAGACTGATGGATTTCTGAAAGACAACAACAATGCAGCCCAGCGTTTATTGGATGGGATGAATTTCATGGCGCAATCAGTATCTGAACTTAGCCTGGGACCTACAAAAGCTGTGACCTCCTGGTTGACAGACCAGATTGCCCCAGCTTACTGGAGACCCAACTCTCAGATCTTGGTAAATAGCAGCTGCTGTAGAGAAAAGCTTTGCATAGCTAAAAACTCTTTTTTTTTTTTTTTTTTTCACCCTTTCAGTAGTATAGTATTTTGCAGATTCCAAATGCTTCTTGTTCGATTGCAGCAAGACCTTCTCCTACAATTTTGAGAAAACTAAAATGCTTTCAGTTTTTCCCATTCTTGGCTTAGTCGAAGAAAGTATGAACAGAGGCTCTGCCCAGCCCTGCTAAAGAGACTGTTTCTCCCTACTTTTTGTGAGCTCCTGTCCCAGCAGTATCACAGAAAATCCTGGCTTGCGTGAACTTGCTCTTCAAAGCCAAAGAATCAACATCTTCAATCTGGCTTCTGCAGTTGATAGTACTATTTTTATAGGTGCAGAGATTAGACTCTGGTTTCGTAACAGATGCGAAAAGCTGGCCTCAACAATTCAACTACGAAAGGATTCCCTGTGGCTTGCAGGAAACAGATATATCTTCAGTGAAAACTGCCTTCTGAATTCTTACCCCCCACAAAGATCAAGTACCCACTATTCAGCCCTGCGTGATGTGGCTGTAATTATTTGTGATTGTGAATGAAGGGATCGTAGCAATCTATTGGCTTAGCCACCCTACTTCTACCTGTCTGAATCACTTCCCTAGGGTAAAGTTATGGGGCTGGTAGCACCCAAGTCTTGGGTGTAACTATATTTTTCACAATTTCAGTCTGAGTCTTGCTATCCTGGGGTTTTGCTGTCTGTTTTTCTATTAAGGAAGACCAAACTAACAGTTTTTCTTTCTATGTTGTTCTCGTTAGAGTTGTAATAAGTGCAACACGCCTTTTAAAGATAATGACACTAAACATCACTGCCGGGCCTGTGGAGAGGGCTTCTGTGATGGCTGTTCTTCCAAGACCCGTCCAGTGCCTGAGCGAGGCTGGGGACCGGCACCAGTGCGCGTGTGTGACAACTGCTATGAAAACAGGGGCATCCAGTTAGGTAATTTTGAGTTGATTGTGACAGAATTATCTCTGGGCAATAGTTAGTCTGAAGTCTTTGTCCCTGGCTTCTGGATCACAACTATTCCCGTTGAGTGTAGACAGTGTTGTTCAAACTGGGCTTTGGCACAGAGCCTTTAGCCGGGAAGCTCAAGAGCTCCATGTCTTCTGGCAAGAAGATGACTCTTGCAACGAGCTACCAGGTATCTGACCCCCTGACTAAATTATTTTCGAATTGGATCGTTACTTTGTTTTTCCAGCATCTGCTGATGGTGTGGAGCTAGCATCAGAGCAGGGATGCTGCTGTTTCAGCAGGCTATGTATTTTGTTCATTACTGCTGAAATGAAAGTGAAAACTCTGCAATCCAAGGTCGGGGATGTGGGAGATAAAGGCTGAGGAGAGGCTCCAAGCTGCCTTTTGGGTTTGCTGCTGGTTTTTGCTAATGTAAATTAACTGAAACTTGGCAGAAATTGCGCTGGGCCAAGGTTGAGCCCTTAACTCTTGTGTCATGCAGATGTGGCTGAGCTGCCTTCAGATGAGGAAGGGGGGACACTGATTGCCAGGAAGGTGGGGGAAGCTGTGCAGAACACTCTTGGAGCAGTGGTGACAGCCATGGACATTCCCTTAGGTGAGCTCTGTTCTCTTCTGATGGTTTTTTTGTTTGTTTTTTGTCTAGAGGCATTTTTGTTTTCACAGAGCAAAACTTGCGATTAAACTTCAAGAGTTTGTGTGACAGGCTGGCAGCTCTGCTATGATACCACTTCTGGTTGAGAATTCTACAGCCCTCTGCACCTCTCTGGCTTGATGTTTCCTTTTTTTTTTTTTTTCCCAGCACATTATTTCTGCAGTTTGTACCTTCTCTTTTTCTCTCTGTTGTGCAAATCTCTGTGCACCGAGCTGTGAGCCATTCATGCTCCCCTGATGCATCACTGCAGTGACCTGCCAGCTGGAGTTCCCTAAGGACTGGCCAGTTAGGAAGTATTTTGTCAGGTTTGGTTATCTTCCAGAGATGCTCAGTGCCTTTTAAGTGTGTTCATGGATGCTGCTGGCACTTGGTACTTCTGCAAGGGAGGCTGAGAATCTGAATCTGTTCAGGTCGGTAATGATGGGAAAGTAATCAGTAATGTGATCTTTAATGGTGATCTTAGTACAGTGAATGTTTGCGGCTCTTCCGTGTGCCGGGTAGCAGTTCAGGTACGTCAGCAAACACTTCGCTCTTTAATCTTGTCTTGTTGGACCTGACTTCCTACTCATTGCACAGATGATCATTCCACCGCTTTGCCTACAGCATGTCCTGTCATCACCCTTGTGGGTGTTTGTTGTCCGACTCGATGAAAGGCAGAATGAATCTCTGTCTCAGTTCAGACAGTACATGTGTTTCTGAATGTTTGGTTTGGTGACTGTGGTTTTTTGGCCGCAGCTGAAATGTAGGCAAAAGCAAGTGTCTCAACCTCTGGAAGAGTCTGAGTAAGGGAAGATGCCACCATTTAAGGAGAAACAATCTATCCCTTTGAAGAGAGGCAGACTGGGGGGGAATGACAGAATGGCCTAAATGGCTACCCGTTGCACTGAAGTATTCTGTCAGTAGGTCATCTTCCTCTTAATGGCAGTGGTATGACTTGCAGTGTGTAAGTACTTCCAGTGGAGTACATTCTTGACATGCTCATGTTCACAGATTATTTTCTTCTCCCTCTTTCTCACCACCACCCCCTGCCCCTTCCTCCACAGGTCTGGTAAAAGATGCTGCCCGACCTGCATACTGGGTACCAGACCATGAAATCCTGCACTGCCACAACTGCCGGAAGGAATTCAGTATCAAACTCTCCAAACACCACTGTCGGGCCTGTGGCCAGGGATTCTGTGACGAATGCTCACATGACCGCAGAGCAGTTCCCTCTCGTGGATGGGATCACCCTGTCCGAGTTTGCTTTAACTGCAATAAAAAGCCTGGTGACCTTTAGCCCCAGGCTCTTCTCCAGATCTTTGCAATTCCTTATGTTCTCAGGGTTACAAATGAAAATATCTGGTCTCCCTTTCACCTCTTAACCTGTTGCAGCCAGAGTGCATGTTTCCAGTTTCTGGCCTCCTCTCGTGTTATATCCATCTTGGAACACTGGGAATGAGCTTACGTTCAGCCTCTAGGTTTTAACTTCAAAATAACTGGGGAAGGGAGGGAGCTCCCTTGTAAATGAGCAAACCAAAATCAAGTGTATTTTATTCCAATTTAAAAAAAAAAAAAATTATATATATATCTATCTATCTGTGTATAACTTAGTATATTAAGCATACGGTTGGCTAATGAAGCTTTGAGTATTCCTAGTTAAAATGATGGATGGTGGTGTTCCTTACTATATTGGATCAGATCTACGGCCTTCTGATTCTCCTTTTGGAACATCTTGCTGATCACGATGTCCTGTGAGGAAGGTTTGGACTCTGTGCTGCCAGGAAATATCCAATGTTGATGTATGAATTACACCTGGTAATTCAACCAACCCTACATCTGGAGGTGCCGCACTTCTGGCCGTGGAAGATTAAACCCAGATTCATTAGTAAGGTTGTTTGAACTGTGATATGAGCAGTGGTCTTGCAGTGCAAGAGGTATCAAGTTGAAATAGACCCCTTGGTAGAGACCAGCAGAGCTCTGAAAGGTAAAGCAAATCATATGGCACAAGGCAAAGCATTCTCATTTTGCCGTTTCAACTTCAATACCGGATCAAAAGGTAGCAGGGTCTTGCTCTCCCTGACAATGTTCTCATGTACTCAGGTTTTCTTCAAGTTCCTCTGCCATCTTGTTGCAGTTAAAAGTGTTGTCCAGAGCAGAACAAAAGTTACGTAGACAGTTCTGAAATACAAAGTTTGAGTTGTTTGAATTGTGATGACTTTTCTTTTCCCCACTTCTTAAGTGATCTTGTGGTCTCTGGAGCCTCTGTGTTCTCAGACGTGGTTGCATAGAAACTGCACAGATTTGACTTACCTTTTTTCTAATAATATGAACTTACAAATCCACCTGGAAAATGGGAACCTTTCTTCTTTGCTCCTAGCAACTGGCACTCACTGGACTTCATCCTTTTATTAAAGGACTGCAAGGAATTCGCTGATTTTATTATCAAAAGCACCACTTAACCTAACTAATGCTGTCTTGTACTGTGGATTTGTGATTCCAGTTATAAGAAGTAAGAGACCATTGTGGATTAAACTGCCTAAAATTCTCCTGTCTTGGCTTACATAGACAAGAATTCTTCCACCATGTGAGAGTTGTCTCCTGTTGGAGTGGCTGGAGTTTGATGCAATGTCCTGGAACTGTGGTATTTTTTTCCCCAGCTTATTAAATATGCTCCTGTGTAGATGAGTGCCCAACACCCTGGTTTAGGACTGTGTTATTAAATTAACTGCTATAAAAGACTTTATCTTCTGAACAAGCGTACTGACTTTTTCCTTGTAACAAGCGGTTCTCACTTTGTCTCTGAAAGAACATGCTCACAAAGTGATTGCCCTTTTGCAACTACATCCAGCCTACACGTGGAAGTAGACTTAGAAGATGTTCCAGGATGCCTTCGGTACTGGCTGAGTTTACTGGGGACTGTCTCATGTTTTTGTAAGCAAAGTCTGCCATAAACTGAGAGTTGCCCAGGGGAGGGCACAGGTAGGTAGAAGTCCCCTCTTAAAAGACATTCTGCACATCCAGCATAATTCTGTGCTTCAAAGTATTTTTATTTTTTTAACGGGTGAGCAATGTGTTCTTGGTTTGTAGGCTGTGCCCTGTGTGCTGTTTATGCATGTAGCTTTACTGCCATGTTAATGCACAAAGAGAAAGCAGCCATGACATTCCTTGTATAAAATCTTTGGCATCTGTTTCAACAACTTGTCTGATTTTATTTTTTTTTTTCCTTCTCACAGGCAGAATTACTACACAGTCAAAGAGAAAATATTGTCTAAACATTTTTAGTATATATGCAATCTTAGTAACTTAGCAACTTGTCAATATGCAGAGTCCATTCTTGGTTGATTATCCTGGAGCTGAATCTTTTATGCTGTTGCTCAACAAAGCAAAGTGCTATGTGGTGCTTAAACTGTAGCAGTCTTGGTATTACTCTTTCTGGACAATGCTGAGAGGATTATTTGGGTCCTTTGTTTTCCAAAATGGAAAAAAAAAAAAATCTGTAAAGTTTAAGTTCACTGCTGTTTTCTGTACACAAGAGCTTTTATTTTTTTCTGATAGTATTTGGTGCTGTGAGTACGCAGAGTATAGAGTATGGTTATTAAATGGATTAGCTATTTAAAGGGGATAGATGCATATTTTAGCAGAGCGCAATGCTATTTGGTATTAAGACATCAGGATTCAATAAACAAAAGGGCTCTAAACAACATCTGTAGACAGAAAGCTCTACAGGAAACTTAAATGAAGGAAATAGAAATCCTGGGGAAAAAAAAATTCACTACAGCCAGTAACACGGGAGCATGTTGTGCTTGGGGTGAGGCTGTCAGCCTGAAGACAAGGGTTAATCCTAGCAGTAGAAACCTGTGAGAGTTTTATTCCTAGACTCTTAGGAGAGATGCTTCGCGTGCAGGGGTATTGGTAGCACCTAACCAGAGCAAGTCTTTGCAAAACCCGTCAGCGGTTAACAGCAACCTCGCTGGAGCTCTGCAAAGCCCGAACTGTGAGTGTTTCATAATGGCAGTATGAGACGGATCTGGCGCTCTAATGCAACTCCTGTGCAAAGAAGTCTTGTTTATTTACAAGGGCAGGGATAGGAGGGGACTGTTTTCCAGGAAATTTCCAGAAGATCACTGTGTATGTTTTACCAAAACCAAATTACTTGCCATGAAATTGCAGTTGGTCAAGATGATAGCGTGTCCTTTGGATCAACTGAAGTTCACTGTAACATAAATATTTCAGTAGCTAAAATCAGCACACTGTCTTGGTAAGATAATGAATTCAATTGGTGTGAGATGTGCCACAGTAGAAGCATGTTCTGAGTTACAGAGTGAGGTTGACTTTAATGTAAATCTCTTGCCAGAAAAATGATGTCAGATTGATTATTGGCAGATCAAGCAGCGTCTGCACCTCTTCTGATTAGGAAATGCTATGAAAAGCATCGAGTGAAATAAGAATCATGTGAATTAACTGTTGTGCAAAGATATACACCAGCGGAAAAACTAATTCCTCACCTAAAGCACCACAACAGGAGCCTAGATTTGTAGAGGAGAAAACATCTGATACGATAGCTCTATTCTGAAGGATTTATTTCCATTGCGGGTACCTATGCCAGTTCAGCATAAAGATTTATCTTCAAATAAGTGATGTGGGTTTTTGTCTCCTTCTGTGAAGCAGATACATCTGAGCTTCATATAAAGGTGCACACTTTTAGTTAGATTCCCTAAACCTTTAGGCCAAACTTGGCTTAAATGTATAGCAGGTGCACATTGCACCTGAGACTTGCAGCTAGGGAACCAGACGGCAGAACAGCACGGCTATAACACGTAGCCATTGTCAGGGTAGCAGCAGGCTGTAACGCCTAGCTACTTGCACAAGAAAAACTGCTTTGTTTTTCACTTTCCCTGCCCCTTCCCGTTAGCTTTCCTGCTCCTTCATCCTCCTGCCCAGTTCCTCGCAGGAGAAGTTGCACTCGCTGAAGTTGGCCAAGGTATCCTGTGTGTTCCTGCCTGTGTCACTTGTGAACTGGACCTTTGGTTGTGTTCTGGAAAACATGACAACCCTCATTAGCTTTTGATGTCAGCAAGAGTGTTTGTTGAAATGAGCACCATCATTATGTTAGATCTGCCTTGCATTTACGCTAGGTGTTTGTCTGCTGTGGCTGTGCTGAGACATTCACAAATGCCCCTGTTGCTTTGGGTAGCCTGGGCTTTAATGTTGCAGGACTCTGGCTTCCTACCTGGTCATACAGACTTTGCTGCTCTTCATCTGTTTGCTTCCAGCACGACCAGCCCAATGAGGTTTTAAGTACTGCTATCACACTCTATTTCGCAGCCTCTCGTTTTCAGGTTTCTTTGTCAACTGATGTTGTCGGTCACTGTAACTCCACATATTGTGGCATTGTCCTTGCGTTTGATTTATTGCTGATGGCTGTAATATAATTTGGCACCAACAGATACGTCTTTGCCTGCCAGTAATTAGAGAACAGAGAGTGATTTGGGCAAGCGATGGAACTGTCTGGTTTTTGTTGTCTGTGTGCCATCCCCACCCCCTGCCTTAGCTGAGAACTCTTCCTTGGTGAAGCAATGTTGACCTGTATATTCTGTCAGTCACAGCACATAGTATGTCATAAAATGCTTTTGTTCATAGTTTGGGCACATCAACAATGAAATCATGGCAATGCCAAAATAAATGAAAACTTACTATGAGGGCTTTCAAAACCAACAGTATAATGTGACAAAGCTAAATGAGAATGTTTATTAGAATGATAACTAGTCAGTTATCTTAAGCCAAAAGTCAAGTGTATTCAAGTTTTTAACTTAATTTTTATTGGATATAACTCAAGCAAAAAATAAAGCAATGCAGATACAAGTATATATATATTTTTATGTATAAAAAAGTCCTCATGTAGTCCAAATGTCTGAATTGCAGCATTGCGGAAGTTCTAATGTCAAGAATGCCTGGACATTTTGACACAGTCTGATTTCTGACATTTTGAAAAGCTGGCTAAATCTGTCTGGTTCTGCTTAAAAGGCAGTTTTACAGTAGCACTGGAGAGAAGCAGTAGTGTATGTATGACAATGTACAGATGATGACTTGTCAGGAAGGCATCAGAGTGCTTCACAGCTACCATGATATTAATAGAAACGCAGATAGGAAAGAAGTTGTATGAACAAGAAAAGGCAGGTGATCTTGACTGTTTTCAGCCATTACCTAAAATGGTTTATCAACTTTGTGCCTTGGTTTCCATTTTTGAAACATGAAACTAATTTGTGAAGTGCTTTGAACGCTCTGGCCAAGCATCTTTCAACCGCCAGCCCCTCTCGCCAGAACCCCTGTCTAGAAAGTACTTTGGGTTGGTATTGACTGCTTGATTCAGCTCACAGTATACGTAGTATGCATAGTATATGCAAGCAGCCACCGGCAACTGAAGGTTTGGGGAGCAAAGCTGAATTATCTGCTGCTGGATTGTAACTTTTCTGAAAGCAGCTACTGTAAGGAGACATCTCAAGACTACGTAAGCATTCAGGTTTGAATTCTCACTTCCTTGCAACAAATGCTTACTTTTCTAGTACTGTTACAATAGGTCCCTATTAAGCTCAAAAATGTAAAAATACCAGAGTGAAACTGTGACTAGTAAATTGATTTTTTTTTTTAACCTCTTAGTTTCAGTGTTCATCAAGGTAATAAAGGAGGAATGACCATGAAGCCACGTACTGCAATAAATCAAGGCCAACAGAAAGACATAACCCCTGCCACCACAGAAGACTCAAAAGCAAATCCCCTCCCTGCTTTAGATACTTCAAGTTAAAACCGTAGAAGTTTAAGTTTCTACCTGTTATGTCTAAGAACCTTATGTGACCTACAGGGTTTTATGTGGAAAGAGCCTCTTTAATCAGGGTTGAGAGATGACTAATGGCAGCAGCAGGGTATATGGAACAGAACAGGGGTGAGACTCCGCGGCTCCGAAAACAGTCGTGTTGCTGGCAGGGACTGGCAGTTTGGCCGGGGAGGAGAGCCTGGGGGTCCGTGCTCAGCCTTGCTCCGGTGAGCAGAAGGGACCAAACCAATTGTGTCTTCTGGAGGAGGGATGCTGCAACCTATCTTGGAGGGAAGGTTTGGCCTTTCTGAAGTCTCCTGCTAGTTCAGTGCTTGCTGAGAAACTGAGGCAAAGTAGTATGGTATTTTGATAGCGTAGCAGAGAGGAAGAGTGCTGCAGTTCCTTACTTTTTAACTGCCTTAGGGTCCTAGCTATTGCTGCGTAATGAAATAGTTGATATACTATACTTTAGCCACTGCCTGCAGGCTGCTTGCCATTTGTCACTGAAGCCAAATCGCCTCTCTGCTTGCCCTGCTCCCCCTCTCCTTTCATACTGCTCTTGCAAGCTTAATTAGAAGTGGTGGCTGCAAAAGCACTAGTTGGGTGAATGGGTTTGCAGGGATACGTGTGCGCATTTGGCTCCTGGAAACAACAGAACGCAAACGAGTATCTTTTGTTTTACGAGTTTTGCCTAAAAGGGAATAAAGAAAAGAAACTATCTTCAGTTATGTAAGATGCCTTTCTGCCACAATTCCCAGTTTGTGTTTCCCACGGTAACTGGGCACAATTGTTGCAGAGCCTTGTTCTTGCAAAACAGGCATTACTGGAGTTAAGAGCACTGAAAAGTTTAAAAGCTAATTTAAATCTTGGAATTAATTCTGATTTAAGGGAGTTTGTGATCCTTGTGGTTTGCTACCTGCAAGTGTTTGAACCACACATCTTCACGGGCAGGAATATCAATATAAGGTATGTTCCAACTCAACTCTTAGTTGATTATCAGATGTAACATTAGGAGTTTGCAGAGGGATGGGGTTAGCTACCCTTCTATTTCCTGAACAGATGCTTAGTTGCAGTATGCATTATTAACTAAGTCAATGCAAATGCTTTTGAAAGTTATGCTGCATGCATTAATCACTGTGTATGCAACAGAACATGTCCCAAATTAACATAACTAATCAAGACAAATTGTGGAGTATTTTCTCAGATTGAAAAGAAAAGCAAGCCCAGAATCAGGTCTCTTGGTTAAGCAGGGGCAGTGGAGGGAATGGGAAGAGCCTGCAAGACTGACCGACCATCTGAGGAGAACAGGGGATCCCTGGTCTTACAACAAGGTCTGTAGAAAGAAGGGGCAGCACAGAGTATACTGTGAGCAGTATCCATTGCGCTCTGTGTGAGAAAGAAGGCTCTGCAGAGGAGTGCTAAACCAGCTGTATCCAGGGAGCCGTAGTTGTAAGGAATTCACAGCTCAGTCTCCCTATGGGGAAATGGGAGTTGGCTGTTAATGGGATAGGAGAAAAATTTGGGCGTTTTGAATGTATACTCAGAGAGGGAAGAAACCATTTTGACTCTTTGCTGGGATTCATCTTTCATCTTGACTACCCTTGCAACAGCTATTTCATACAGAATATATTCGCACTGTAAAGTTATTACACTGCTCCCAAGAGGAGAGTTTTCCTGCTCTATTGGTTTTCTATAGAGATCAATGGGTAAAATAAACACAAAGGGAAGGAGGTGACCACACCTAACACTGGAGCGTGGTGAGCAGCAAGAGCTGCTGAGAAAGACAGCACATTGCTTAGGTGTGAATGTTGTAAGAGGACAGGAGAAAGGAGTGTGGAGCTCTGCAGGACAGAGATGATTTTTAGTAGGGCCCACCCTTCCAGACATTTGTATTTGAATAATTCCCTCTTATCCAAAAAAAATCACTTGAAAAACAGAAGGAAAGGGGAGAGGAGTGCCTTGGAAACAAGCAAAAAACCACAGGATGTGCTCTGGTTTGCACTGGGCTTGTGAAGGGAATCTCCCTGTATTGGGCTTGCAATGCAGGGCACTTGTGATATTTCCTTTTGGAGGAAGCCAAGCCGGAGCCACACTCATGGGGCGTGCTCGATGAGCTCAGGCCACTAGCGGGGATGCAAAGGGATGAATTGGCTGCAACACCAAGTCCTCGATGGGCCCTTGGAGAATTCATGCCACAGCCTTGAGTGGCCTCATCCCTGTTAACAGTGCTATGCTCATGCTGCAGCTCACACTCTCCTTTTCTGGGAAAAACATTCTGTGACTGATTGAACAGTTTTGTCAACCTGTTTGTTTAACTGCAAGTACTCCTGCTCAGTTACAGCCTAGGAGCTTTCCCCACACCTGTGGGAGGTGGAGCGGAGCCCATGGCCCATCATGGTTGAAGGTGGTGGGGTGCAATTGCTCCATAAATAGATTGCTCTGGCCAAAATCTTTAGGTGCAAAATAATAATCTCTGCCTCCCCCCAAAAAATAAAAGCTAGAAACCTTTGTAGTGTGCCTAGGAGGGTGGTGGTGAAGGTTTTCTCTGAGGGCAGGAACAGGATTGCTTGGTACCCTGCTGTGCCTGATGAACTAAGAGAGCATCCCTCATCTCCTGTGGGCTGTAGCAGTGCTACAACAGCTCTTCAGCGCACCTACAGTTACCCCTACCTACCTCTGCCCATACACGGAGAGCAGATCCTCTGCTGGAGTGCTGCTGCTCTGCTGCTGGAAAATGTGTTTCTGCTACTTGATGCCTTCCCTGCCCCTGTGAGCAGGCCAGTCGGCCCTAAACCCTGGGCGGGTTTCAGGGACAGCACTACAGGTGCAGGACAGCACACAGCAAAGTCAGGAGGGGCCTTGGAAAACAAATTAATTATTCATGCTCAAAAGATACAGTGGAGTGAATGGGGCAAGCAGCCAAGAGACAGGTATTAGCCCTGTTTCTTTTTATTGCTGGAACGCAATTTAGTGAAGTAGAAAAGCTTTGATGGGGACTTGTAAACCCCTTCCTTCCCGGGATGCTCAGCACTGTTGCACCCCTCTGCAATGAAGACACACCTGGTATCCTAGAGGTGAGTGCTGTGCTGGGAACGCCCAGCTATAGGCCATGTCCAGCTATAGGCCACACCTATAGTCACCACCAACGCTTACCTATGTGTGCACGTGCAGCCTATACCCGAATCTCCCTGAGCCAGCTGGGCACAGCACATGTGATATCACCTGTTTGTGTGCTCACCTGGCAGGACCCCATGGGAAACAGCATCTCTGATGACGCAGCTGTATATCTGAATGCTCTAAGCAGATCCCACGGTGGAAAGGCGGTTCCCACATTCCTTTTCTAAGAATTTTGGAACACTTGAGCATAGCGTGTTTCCTGTCAAGCCCATCAGTAGCCCCACCTAGTTCACGAGGGCCTTTCCACCCTGTAGGCTCCTGATCTCAGCAATGCTTCCTCCACCTACTAGCTGCAGGATGGTCTTGCCAAGCCAGGCTGGTTACCAGGAACGAGCTGGAGGTGATGAGGCTCCAGGGGATGACAGTTGTTCTCAAATACAGATACTGTGTCATCCCGTTACTGTGAGCTGGTGCTACAACTTCCACAGCTGTCAGTCCAGTTGCACCTCTGTATGCAAAAGCTCTGACTCTGCACAGGTGACCTCATATCCCAAAGAGGCTGTGGTCTGTCCAGACTGTTTTTCTGACCAAACTCCAAGTTAGGGGTGTGGGCTCAGTTAGGAAACACTATGATAAATTAACAGGGACATTCAGCCTGGCTACTGGACCAGGAATGGGGCTTTGTTCTACATGTGCTGCCTTTTAAAGGGAATGGTGGCAGGGCAGTGGCACGCTACCATCATCTGAAAAGGACAAAGTTCAGCATGGCCCAGCTCAAAGGTCTAATGACTTGAGTGTGGAAACAGCTGTTTCTTGGACTGCTTCCAACCACAGATGTAGGAGAGACTGTTGACACAGGGACACAGACCAAAGTTACTCCAAAGCAAGCCCCAGAACACCAAGAGTGTCAGCTTCTCAGTACCAGCTACTTTGCTCTGCTAATCCACTCTGTTGCACCATCCTAATGTAGGCGTGACCACAGCTAAGCAGTTCTATGACCAAAGGAGGATTAAGTTAGAGCAGCCTTTTGACAGCAAATTCAGCTAGCATGAGACAGGCCCTCACCGAAAGTTACCAGCTTTTCAAAGCTTATAGCTAGATTTCAAAGAGGCTGAACATTGCCTAAGTAGTCAATCAGCATTCAGCTTTTATTTACGAGATGTCTGAGATGTATACAGCAAGATTTGCTGAACCTGCTGAAGGAGGTTCAGAATTTCATGGATAAAGCAGAAGCAACAGCAGCACGTAGTGACTCAACAGCATGTGACTGGTGCAAAAATTTTGAAGTTGTGTATAGGCTGGCAGCTTTGCAGACCAGGTCTGAGGAGAATATTGTGTCAGTTATAGGAGAAGTGGTAGAGATCCTGTTTGACAGCCATCAGTAAGCCAGGAACTCCTCGGCTACCCCCAAGTCTTGAAGAAAACACCACACTGGGAATGGCATCTTTGGAGGATGGGTGGGGAGAAGGGATGGTTCTAAGCAGATGGGCATCTTGGAGACTCCAAATTCTGGTGTAGCAATCCTGACCAACTGGAAAGGAAAGGACACCAGAATTCAACATTACACAAAAAGTACTTTACACGGCTCTGCAAGATTATCATTACAGAAGCAGGTGGTCTATGGGGAAAAAAACCCTGACCATTTCTACACACAGTAGAGGCAATGTGCTTATCAATACTTTACAAAACAGAAATTCTACACTGAATACTGTAAACGTGGGAAAAACGTGCATTTCCTATCAGGCAATAAAAGGTATGATAAATCAGTATTTGGAGTGCCTTCCTCATTATCAAGCTCCTAAGCCAAAAAAGGGGAGAAAAAAAATAATCACTGTCAATTAACAAGAATTCTTCTAATTATTCTGTCACTTACTGACAAATCCAACAAGAGGAGGTCACTATATTTACAGTGGCATTGTGAAACTTGGCTATACTTAGAGGATTTAGGGGTTTTGCTTCATTTATGGTTACCTTTCCTCCCCCTACCCCAAATTAAAAAAAAAAAAAAAAGTAATCTCAGAGTGTAGCCAAGTACATTCAAAATGAACCTCAGCATTATAGGCAGTTTACAAGGAGTTAGGCTTACACACCAATGCTTCAGTCCATCACCACACTACCCACCTAAGCACCAAATAAACATATAAATGGTCTTTAGTCTCTATAGAAAGTTATCACCAAGTCTCCTGTTTACATGCTGTTTCCCTGAATTTCAAAACTAAGTGTTTCCTGCTTTACTCTTGAGACACACTGCGGAAAGGATAATGGGACTTCTGCAGGATACAGCAGATAAAGCTGTTAAGCGCTACAGGTGTGCACCCTCAACATTATTTCTTAATTTTCAAAGTGTATTACAGTTTGCCTAAGGCTAAATTTCTTCTGAATTTTAAAGAATTAACAGCTTTACAGCTTTCAACAGCTGTAGCTAAGAAATGCTTCTCAGGCGTAAGAAAATCACTGCCATGCATTCTACAAGTAGAGGTGGGGGAGGGAAATCAACCCACCTGCTATAAGAAGTCCTTCCTCCTCATTTACATGCAAAGGGAGAATAGCATATTCATTGTGATGACCTTTGTACTGTTTCACACACTTTGCTGTTCTCAGGTCCCACAGTTTTATCTGCAAGTTGAAGTAATTGTTTGAAAGAGGATATATTAACAAAGTAGAGAGCACTTGATGGTTGATAAATAAGTGGATCTGGAAGAGGACCCATATATGGAACTACCACCCAGTTCCGTACTACCCCCCAAAGAACAGGCATCTGCACTCAGGACTGGGATAAGCACCCGTCAATGCCCAGACACTAAAAGGAACAGAATATCCTAGACGCATCAAAACCATACCTTTCCAGCCATATCTGCTGCCATAAGATAATGTTCAGCCTCCAGAAGGCGAATAGATGTAACTGCTGAGTCATGGAAGAGACGAATTGCTTTCCAGCTCTGGCCCTTTCGGTTGCGTTGACGCACATCGATGCTGAAAATCTCACCTGAACGGCAGCCATTGTACAGCATTGGAGTCTGGAAGAACCCGAGACAAAGAAGTGCATTATGGAACATCTGAAAGGATCTTACAAGTTATACAGACGGAATCTATGTCAAGTTCTTGAGCTCTCTGGTGCAGTTGTCAAATTATTTTATTTAGACAGGCATTAAGAACCAGAATTTTTGTTACACACTGCAACATTTTTCAACCAGCTCAGTAGTTCCATTCAAACCTCTACTATTTACTTTAGCTGTAAAAGTTCAGCTAGGTAAGTAGGAAATTAGTCAAACATAACAGTAAAACAGGAACTGCAATTCTCGTATTTCCGATTTCACCCTTCCCACTACATCTTTGTGAACAAGTCCATTAGTATTTTATAGGGGTTTTCTCCTTCTTGGTGGAGACAATACACTGAGTGTTAACAAAATGAGGTCATTTGCCACAACCAAAACAATTTCACAACTCATTATTACTGTGCTCTTTCTACTTCCTTCATTTCCTTTTTACCTCTGTACAATTAACAAAAATTACCCCTGTTGCCAACAGAGTTTGAAATCAGTTAATCTTCTTTGTTGCTATTCAATTATGTGCAAGCATCAGACCACATCAGCTGTGTTGTGGAACAGCTATCCAACAGTAATTGTAACCACAACCTTACGTACAGCGCGATGAGTCCCATCACAAACAGAACAAAAAGCCCACCCATGAGGCAGCGCCCTGAAAAAATGAAGGGTGTATAGTTCTCCTTACCTGTGTGGCAAACTGTTGTGCCAATACATCGCTACTGGTTCCAAATGTCTGTCGATGCCCTGTCACTACGTTGGTCACAAGCACTCGTCGTGTCAGGCCTAAGGAAGACAGATTATGTTCGTTTAGCTGTAATGTGGGTAGCAGCTGGGAGATGAATGCACGGAGTCTTTCCCACTGAGACAGAAAGGGTTGCTAGCCTTGCAGATCACCTGTGCTGAAGCAGTTGTCTGCTTGGGGATTCAGGCACCAAGCACAGGACCAGGCAGTGGATATCTTGAAGCTGCACAGCATTCCAGGTCGATCTCCTAGGAGAGACAAGCAACACATGAAGTGTCCATAAAATGTTTGGACAGGATGATAACTCAGAAAGCTTCTCTGGATTTCCATACTTCTTTCAACATTCTAATCTGAAGCAGAGAAAATGTTACCCAGTTAGTGTCCCTGTGCTACTCAAGGGACAGGAAACAAAAGTGGCACTTCATGACTGTAAACTGAAGACTTATAGTCTATACAGATAGATGATTGTGAGAAATTGTGAAATTTATTCAGTAGTCAGAGGGCTGACCATGGCAGGAAAGAGAAAAGTAACACTTGCCCTGCAGCACTAAGTAAGCCATTTTTTAAAGACGAGTGCGCTAGAAACACAAAACATTTACTTTATAAGCTATAGATTAGTCAAAGCCTAACCTGTAAGTTCTTGGCCTGCCTATTTAAAAAAAAATAAAAATATTTGAGTAAGTAACAATACTCTAGATTTGACCCGTACTCACATAGCTCCTGCACGAAGTCTACTAATTGACATAAAATTTAAGTCCTCAGTTTTCACTTCCCTCATAGCACATCCACCATGATCATACATATGTCAGGCAGCACAGGTGACATGTCTAAAACATGGGTTTAGACAGGTTAAGTTCTACTTTGCTCCCAGCATCTACTTAGCAAGGTTCCCTCAAACCAACAATTTAGGAGAGTGAAGTAAGTCAAGAAACTTGGAGATACCTAAAACAGTCAATAGGAAATACTAGCCAGGAGGACTTTGGTGGAACTCAGGGCATCTGATTATGGTGAGGGGCTTAAAATGTTCTACAGAGCAATTTGGCCTGCAGGCCTAGTAGCCATCCATCTTCAGTGAATCTTCAAGTTCATGCTAACTCTATGCGCTACTTTTTTTTTACTGGCTGCATAAATCACAGATTTCCTTTGTATTAACTTAATGGATCACGCCTGAATCAAAACTGGGTTAGAGGACTGGTTAGAGGACCACTGGAGCTTCCACTTGAAGAAGCATTGTGCTGATATCTATCAAGAAAGTCCAATTAATAAAGTCCTGCCCTCAAGAACATTGAACAAACAATTATATAAAAATACAGTTACAGCCATCAGACTTAAGACGTAGGATTCTCCAAATCAATCATGTTTACATGCAACTGAGCATAAGCTTGTACAAGGAGCTATGGGCTGAGACATTTACCAGCTTTCCACCTTTCCAACTGTTTCAGACTTTCTAAGTTTTACAAGAATACGACAGTCTCACCAGCTACTGAAGAAAAGTGCAGCAATAATCTTTCTTTTGTGCTCTTTCTATAACATAACTGCTATTGAAAATTGGAGGAAAAAACCCCAAAACAACAAAAATACCCTACCTGGGTTAGTGCTGCTGAACAATGATGCTGGAAGCAGACTGGCACAGCCTGGTGTTTCTGCAATCCCCATGAGACACAGCTTGCTGAAGTGAGTTAAGGAAAACAAAGATTTCTCCCTAGAATGGAAGAGACTGCCTAACATTTACAGCTGGGAAAAGCAAGATGTTCTGACATAGCCATAGCTCACAATACTTTCCCTTTGAGACCTTTGATGTGCCTTACAGTTTGCAATTAAGTCTTGAATTTTCATTTCTTTCATAGGAAAGAGCTCAAAAGAATGCAAATTCTTGCTTGTGTGTTTTCACTACCGGAAAGACAAGAAGGGGAATACTAAGGCATCTTTCTAGTGATAGAAAGAAAAATCATGGCCTACATGGATCATTCTTCTCATCTTTACATGTTGATGACACTGCATTAATATAGATCTGGTTTTCACGGAGATAAGTTGGAAAAAGGGGAGTACACATCGGGGAGGCTAGGAAGACTCACTTTAGATTACATTAAAACACTTTCTAAAGATTACACCAAGTATAAATAGGATTTGAAAGCTGCATTTCAAGTTCAGTGGGGAGAATCTGTGAGCTGACTAGAGGAAACCACGAAGCAAGCAAACCAAACGAAGTCCAACTCCTAACCAGCTGGGAGCAAGCCTGATGAACTCCTGCCACCTTCGGGATCAGTCCTGAATTGCTTGGCTTTTCCCACGAGCCGTGACATACATCCTATATCATTTCCTCTCTTATGGCACTTTAATAGCACATCCGTTGCCTGCCATCTCCCACGTTAAAATCCTCTTTTCTTCCTCTCTTCTCGGCTCCGTGCTGTCCATTACTGCTTCCTCTACTATATCACCAACCTTCCTCTTCTGAGACAGAGCTGCAGACCATGCCCTGAAAGTTGCAGCGCATGATGCCTATGAATTGCTCCCATTCTCCCCTTGCCCCAACCAATATGGAAATGATTTACAACAGAAACTGACCAACTAACTTTCAAAGAGGTCCACTTCAAAGAGAAAGCTAGTTGCCTTAACCCTCTCTCTTGTTCTTTTCCCCCAGTCAATTTCTAAACATCAGATTGTTTTGGATATGGCATTTACACTATTAATGAAGCGGGAAGTCTCCGGGGCAGGAAACATGGTTTCACCTACTATTACTCTGGAACAATTCTACGTATACGTATAACAGAACCATGCATCTGTCTCACTAGCTCCAACATCTTTCAATTTTAATAACTTTCTCTGTTTTCCAGAAAATTTAGTTTCTGTGGCAACTACGTGAGAGGTCTTCCTAGAAGTTAGTTGTTCTGTGCAGCATGATGCAGATTTGTGAAAGCTGAACTGAAATTCTGCTTTTTTTTAAAAGGATATAAAACATGAGAATCTGGATGAGTCAATGATGCCCAGCACACAGAATTCACCTTTAGACACAAGAAGACATACTATTTTTGTGATCCCTTATTCAATTCATGAAAGGGTATTTCCATGCAAAGATGACATGAAACTATGCGCTGGGCACACCTCCTTAGCCTACTAAATAGCCCAGTAATGGGACACAAGCATTTTAGCCTCATACTCCTCTTCAATGTAGGAGAGTGAGCAGCATCCAGAAGTCTGTCCAAACACAGACGGAGGCACCAAGCACATCCTATTATTTAAGAGATCATCCTTAAAAGAATCTGAGCATGAAGAGATTATGAAAGCCTGTTTTAGATATGCTTCGTGTTCAAGATAAACACATTTTCCCAAAATTATTTTTAAGAAAGAAGCATGCAAATCTTAGTAGTTTCTGGCCCTTAATGTCAGTTTTGTCAGCTATGTCCACGTGCAACTCTGAAGTAAGCACTATCCTTGGAAGCTGGTACTTCTACACAGTTTTCCATTCCAATTGTAGCATAACATTCCTGAGGACTGACACTGCTACTGATGACTTTCAGAGACAAGCTTACTGTGATTCTGCATTTATCCAAGCTTCACATTGCTAGATTCTTCCATTCTCTTCTCCTAACCCCTTCCCCAACCCTCATGCATTTCCACCTGTGCCTCCCAAGAACAGCGTTCTGAGAATGCAGCAATGGAAGGAAGCAGGAACAGAACACAGTACTTTGCGGTTTGTGAAGTAGAGGTTGTCATACATCTCCACAGTGAGAGACTCCTTCCCCAAACCACTGAGGTTGACGATACCATATTTACATCCTCCATGCTCTACATCGTTCACAGTGAATATCCGTTCACAAGCAACATCTGCCTGTAAAAATAAAAGCTTACTGGTCACGCTTACTGGAAACTTACAGGAAAAAACAGTTTGAGGGAGCTGCATTAGGTCTAAAATGAAACAACACATTAATTCTCATCCCTTTAATGCCATCCACTTTGCATTCATCTCTGAAAACAGTGACTAACTCCTTTTTATATGCGTGCACAGAAAAAACATGAGTAAGGATTTAGCGCTTGAGTAGCAATAAATACTCTTTCCAATTACATCAGTTCTAGACACTTTGGCTGATTAGTAAGCACAGACTGGTATTGGTAGAGGACTTAAAGCAGAAATTTAAACCTTATCAAAAGTGAATGTGGAATTCTCCTTCTGTTGGGTCACAGCAAAAAGCTTGGTGCTACATTTCAACTTTTCTTTTATGACACTAAGTTTCTGACTCCCTTCTGTCTTCAGCTACCTATGCAGTGCACTGTTTACAAGGCCAGGAGCTGGTCCTGGGGAGTTTCCTAAATTGAGTATGGAAGATACTTGCTCCAGAGACCTCTTCTGCACACACAGTACCATCAAAACCAGTAGAAACTGCCTTCAGATGATGAGATGTAGAATGATTACTGATGTTTACACAGATTCTCTGGACCACACACTTTGCTGCTCCCAAAATTCTTCTCTTACATTTTCTTCTTCTTTCTTTTAATCCTCTCTATGCCCCCTCCCAGCCCTGCACTAATTATCCGCTCAACTCCTCTTTATTTCCAAGAGGACATGTTGATCAGCTTAAAAAAAAAAATAAAAAATTAAATTTAATATCCAACATTTTCAGCATTTTCCTTTCTAGGAAAGGAACAGCCACTTCCTACCTTTTAAAATTACCGAGCACAGATTTTGAGAACTAACACAACAAGAATAACGCATCTTTAAAAACAAAATTTGACCTATGGGATTTGATTACAAGATCCTGAATTTTCACTGAAGATGAGCTGTCTTTATGCTAAAAACTTAACAGTTCTCATAACATACCACAATTATTTTAAAATTGTTGGTTCCAGCAACTGAGGAATCTGGACTGTGAATTTCTATCTTCCTCCTCTGCATGCAGTTCACTTTTAGTTCATGGACCAGCCTGTAAAAGCAGGTGGGGGGGTAAGGGAGAATAATGCAGGTAAGCCTAGGTTTAATGTCAATGAAAAGAATTCTGGATAGGATATCCAGAACTGCTTCTCAATCACAGAAGACAAAATACCTGAACAACTAGCATGCTGCAATTTAACTTATATAGCCCATGAACATGTGCATCTTCCACATTCATGGAATGACATCCCATTATTTTGAACCCCAGCACATCTTCAGTCACAGAAACAACAACATAGCAAGTTGCTAAATTGCCTTCTGCACTGTTACTGAATCTGAGCTGTCTTAGCTATTTTAATAGGGGGTAGGGGGAACAGTCACATCAGTTGAAGAGAATTCATCCAAAGAAAAGCTGCACTGTATTCATAAAGCACAATGTGGCAAAACAGCATATATAAAAAAAAGGTGAAGTTTTAAACTCCATTTATCTGGAGTTGGGAAACTTCTCCTTCATTTGAATTCTCATATGTGATTATAAAAGAATATAACTTTTTTTTATTGTAAGTAATATGTTCCTCTTCGTCCTATGTGGAACAGCAAGAAATGCAAAAAACCTGACAGGAACAGTTGCACTAACAGCAGAACTTGGTATTGCAAACAGAAGACAAATCAAATCATTGTACCTGCAATAACTTGTGGAGCTGAGCAAACCCAGCTGCCTTTTCTGTAACAGCGTAGATGAGTTCAGTCCAGCCCTTGCTGTCTTCTGGAAGAGAGTAACATGAAAGTTTACTCAGTTATTTATGTGTTTACAATTCAAACATGGCTGTGGGTCTTAGATGTTTGGGATATTTAGGTAAATTTCTCCTCTAGCCTACATACATTAATTTTTTCAGAATGTCTATAAAACACATTCCAGCACCATCTCTCTGGTCTACCACAGTAAGTAGACAAGAATATACTCCTCTGAGATGTGGAGTGCTTCTACAACTACAAAAACTGGAGGAAAAAAAAACCCCAAACCAACCACCATTGGTTTTGCTTGACATAATCAGCAGTACCACCTTGAGGTATGAAGTCACCTTCTGCTTTCACTGTAACACCTTAAATTCTTAATATACAGCAAAATGTTCTATCACAATGAGACTGCTATTAACTATGCAGTCTTACTGCTGCACTAAACTACTTTTCCATTCATCATTTTTTAAGATTTCATGCAAACGCCTTCTGAGGAGACCAAAGGATAGGGTACTTTGCAGAGTTACAGAGTAAGAAATCTTTTTGATAATGCTCAGACAAAGCAAGTATTGAAGAATCAAAATGTTCTTAGCTGGGAGCCTACTTCAGATGTCTGATTCAACAGCCAGATTTTGAGAAGAGATGTATATCTAAAGTTCCCATTAACAAAAACGTGGCCAGCAGCTTTTTGGTTTCTACGAAACCTAAACTGCTCACGGAAACAGCTAAAACAACCAAAAAAAAAAACGAAACCCAAAACCCAAACCAAACCAACAACAGCACTTTTACAGTGAAGACTGAAGAGCTGAACATTTGGTTGAACTGAGAACTTCATTACCTAAGGAGAAAAATACTGCCCACTTCTTCCAAATGACAGCATATTTAAGCTGAGCTGTGATTTGTAAAGTTATAAGACGTGGCTTTCAGGTAATTAAAAAACATCCTTGTTGGGTATTTTATCCAGATTAGATATGCAGCATAAGCATTAACTCTGCTGTAACACTTTATGATGAAAACCATACAGGCTTTCCAGGCATAAAAGTAAGACCTGCTTTGATTTTACCTGTCCAAACAAATTCTTCATGAAAAAGTTGTTTCCACAAAGTATCATTGGTATTGTTTCTTCCGGGTCCAGGAATATGATCAATACATTTATTAAACACATGGAAAATTTAAAATCAAGACTCTCCTTTGCCAGTTCAAGGCAGGGATTTGAAATCTGGCATCCAATCTCCTGACTCAAGTCTAACTGTTCGACAATCTGCAATTCTGAGCACAGTTCCTGTCTCTTTACAGGTTTTTTGTTTATAATCATTTGCTTTCATTCCCCTGTGGAACAGCCAAACAAAAGACTTCAAGGACTATGAATTCTCAGCAAAAAGAAATTTTTATTTCTTCAGACAGCTTAGGGAACTGTACCACAGTCAGAACTGAAAGACTTTATCTTATAATCTGTCCTGGGCCAGAGCACAATAAAGCCTAAGTGCAATCTTTTTCAGAATGTACCTTCTTTTGTTTTTCTTCCTCTTCTAAGAGTCTCAGTCTTTTGCATTCCATTGCCTTGTACTGAATGCTCTCCTTGGTGAGTGGGTTGTAGTTATTATGTCCAGGCAGTAGGCGAAAATAGCGGTTCTTTTCCGAGTCATAGTAAAATCCAGGCAGTTCTTAGAGAGGGGGAAGAAAAAAAAACAAAAGTGGCAGAACCCAGGCAAAATCAGATGGATAACTAAGTTTGTTTATTGCTCTTTGACATCCCACATCTTCATGGAAATGTCAGTCACGAGTCTCAAAGCTTTTGCTCCCAGCAGGCCCCAAGCATGATACATAGACTAGGAATAGATGACAGCCACTTAAAGGAAAAAAAGATTATTTCTAGTTTTCAAAGGCAGTGCCGTTACATAAGTACAGAAGGGATGTCACCACTGACCAAGATAAAATTCAGACAGATCAGAGAAGCAGAGAGGAGAGGTTTTGCTGCAGAACAAAAATTACCTTTCTTGATAAATCAATCAAGAGGGGTCACTCTTGACTAGATAGGGCAGTCCCAAACAAACAAAAAAATTGACAACGAGCTACCAGCCAAACCAAAATAAAGTGATTCACTTCACAGAACAAGCCACTTTTTCTTCAACACATAGGAGAGATTTAAGTACAATGAAGAGTACATTTGGACAATACACAGATGCTCCTTCCAAAGATAAATTGGGATGAGAGAAACATTCAATTTTAGTGCTTCACTGCCCTGGTAAATTCACAGAGGCAGACAGGTAAAATACTTTGACAGATTCATAATGGCACATTGTCTCAAGACAAAGTATTTTATTCAGAAGAGGCAAGTGTTAACATTTCATTTCAAGAATTTTTATTTAAACCTTTACCTACTACCAGAAATTGCTTTTGAAGTAACCTCTTTTTTGCTGCTGCTTACAATTCAGCTCCTTGTCAGCACCTTTTAGGCTTCAGCTTAGCAACAAGTGACCAAGATTTATTCAAGTCAACAAAAATAGTGTTAGTGAATACATCAGTAAGGTTCATAAAAGCACACCGCATTCAGCATACAGGATCTAATTACACAGCAATAAATGTTTTGCAGGATACATCTCCTAACACACTCAAAACTTCTTAAGCACAAAAGAGTGATAGACAAGAGAGGCCTCTTTAAACTCTGGCTTTGTCTGTTGTTTAAAGGTTATAGAGTCAATGGTATTTCAGGACTCTCCTATTGTGGAGAAATATATGCTCCCCCAGGCTTAGCTTTTGCTAGGGTCATTTAATGAGTCAGGAAACCAGAATGCAAATGGGACATCTTCCTCAATGCTACTGCATCAAGCCTGGTTTCACCAGTCGACTCCCTGATAATGAACAAACTTTTAGCCATTTACAGACTACAAAATACACTGAAGGCATAAAGAGAGATTACTCCCTCCCTCCCACCCCAAAGGGGTGGATCGTTGTGTCTTTTAAAAGACTGAATAACTGGATGCAAGTTATAGTTTTTATATGCTCTCTTTAACGTTTCTATTGAAAGATGCATTTTATAACATCTTCAGCACATATGAGAAAAGAAACAAAGTTCATTTTCTTCCCAAAGCAACATTTCTGGAGGGAGGAACAGAACTCTATTTTTTCAGTTTATATCAGCTTGGCTAAGCACACGAGTTTTCAAACATGAGAAGCACCTGTGGGCCTGAAAGTGCATTTGGCCCTGCCCTCTAGATCCTCACTTACTACATCTTTTTATATCAAGCGACGTTACTTTTCTCTACAAACTTTACTGCTTATATCCTTCCTGTAACACCATACTAGTAATGCGGCTACTGCTACTTGTTTCATACAGTCAGCACATAGACATTGATTTTTGACCTATAAACATGGTCTCTTACCTGGTACTACAGAGTTCTGTGTTAAACTGGAGGAAGAAGGATCTCCACTGCTGCTGGGGCTTGCATTCACTGGGGTCTGTGGTTCCTCCTGTTCCAGCCTAAAAAAAAAATAGCATTGCCTTCAAGCCAAGCTCACAATTAATTGTACACATCTTTCCTACAAAGAACCTAGAAAGCAGCTAGTTATTGACATTAATGGAGTACAATGTTGCAGGTCTGTGATGAGCACACTGTGCATATCACCATACACAAAACTATGAAACAGTAAAAATATTCAGCTTAAAAACCTCTCAAGAACACTAGAGATACCAACATCTTAAAAGCTTTAGTTATTTGCTAAAACATTAGAGGTGGCTGCTGATTCTGCAAAGTGCCTTTAACTCTTTTCAGCAAAAGATTAATTCTGGGCATTTTACCATATCCCCTGATTAAAAGAAAAGCCCACCCTTGAGGGCACGTAAGTCTTCACAGCATAAAGCGAGAGACAGTGTGGGTAAAACACTGATGTCAAGTCAAAAATATTTTGCCATTCTCTTCATGACAAGAACTCTACTGATGAGGTTCAGAAAAATGCGAAATAAACAAAAGTTTAATGAAAACTCGAGAAAGGAAAGTCTCTGCTTTTGTAATAAACACCGCAATTGACAGGGTAACTGAAGCTTTCTTCTTTTTGAAGTAATTTAAATGGGCACATTCAGTATTGATAAGCAGAATCCCACTGGGATGTTTTCTGAATCACCCTTACAATTCTCACTTTTTAAGACAGGTCTTGTTACATGTCATCTTGAAAGTGTTATGCCAAGATGTTTTGCAAGAGTCATAATTTATTGACAACAAAATGACAAAGAAATTCTGGTGTTAATATCAGCTCTACTGCTGTTTGATTATACAACTTTGAAAATAGTTAAAGAACATAACTGATCTACAAGGGGAAAAACACCCCACACCAAACCCCAGCACTGCAATTTAAAGCTTTTTAATAAACCCCTTTCAATTCTATATTCACGGAACTAGGGCCCATTTGCATTTCCAACTTCTCTTACATAAATACAACTAATGGGGCAACTCATGTTGCGTATGATGTGTATGTATCTTTTTCTCAAAAAACATATTTAAAAAGAATGCTTAGAGCATTAAAGGAAAAGATTGGCCTCTTTTATTCCTGCAAGAGGCACTAAGGAAAGAACACAGGAAAGAAAAAAGTCATAAAAATTGCTCAAACACAGGCAACTGTAAGTTCTAAAGTTTAAAATGTCCTTTTCTGAAAGAATCAGTTTTCAAGGCAGTGGATTATTCCTGAGACCTTGTTTCCCTGATCTGCTAGATGTAGTATTATTACCACGTAACTTAACATGCTTTCAAACTTTCAGGAAGATCCTTTAATGACAGTTTTTACACTAGTATACACTGAGGCATAAAATAAATGGGCGGGTGGAACGAAGTACTTACAAACATTTTTCTTCCCTGAACTACCTTTGAGTATTGATGAAGTTTATGGACGATCAGGCACACCTGAAAGGACTAGCTCAAGGAACCACATCCCAGTTTAAAATCAATATACAGTTGTGAACATATGATAAATTTCCAGAAATCAATGCAATTCCACTCCCACTAGGAATGACAGATATACCAAAAGTACGGTCCACTAGATTTTTAGATGGCAACCCTCCCAGCTCTAGATAGCCACCATTCTTCAAATCTAATTAGGCATAACACCTAATGGCTTAACTCATGCTAAGCACAACCTGCATATACTTGCCTTTCAGCATGGTTATTGTGATTGGGCCTTCTGTACCGATGGGGACGGTAGCTGTGCCTGTGAC
>NW_009635003.1:0-360 GCF_000690535.1 Cariama cristata | reverse complement strand
TCTTTCCCTCTCCAGCAATTTCTCTTCATTTCTACCTATAAAGCAAACATACACACATACTTCAATGCTACTTGCCTGAAATGATCCAGCATACAAGATAGTCTCTTAACACAACCTCTTTTCAATCAGTTTCAAATCGCTTTGCAGTGACCTGGAGGTCAAAACCAAGGAGGTACATTGAACAAAATAATTTACTTTTAAAGAGAAACACTTTCAAGACCAAACGGCATCAGTTCTTTAAAAAAAGAAAGGCAGAACAGCACCACCGGCCGTTTGAAGGCAGGCTGAAACAAGCCCGGCACGGTGCTGACCACCTCGGGCATGCAGCACGAATAAAAACCCCCTTGCTAGGTCCCCACT
>NW_009635002.1:39832-102276 GCF_000690535.1 Cariama cristata | reverse complement strand
CCTCTGCTTCTGGTCCTTCTCAGTACAACAGTTTGCCACTGTATATTGCTTCCTTTGCAGTTTTGAACACTGTAGGAAGTTAACACCTTTGCATCCTCTGAGAACCCATAGTAGCTAGCCTTGCCTTCACTTGCATGTTCCTGCTCCTTCATAGCCTATCTCATCACTTTGTTTAGGGACCTTCTTTACAAGTGTGCTCCTATTCACAAGACCTCTGCCAGTTGTGTTGCAGTGCTCTGGGCAGAGAAGTAGGAGGGGTGACGTGCACAGACCAGCATGAATGTGGTATCGTGTGCTCTGGATAGTTCCTGCAAGTGCTCGTCTGGATCAGATGTCGGGTGCCAAGGGGTTTCTTGGTGCCTGGGTGCGGAGTTAAGGTATACTTCCATGTTCGGTGGGGTGTTGCCAGCCTGTCACTAAAGATAGGAGCAGCACTGCTTCAAGCAACTGAAATGACTGCCTGTTGGGAGGATGGGAAAGAGAAGCCCTACACTATTGCTACATCAGAAGAAACTATTAGTGTAGTTGATTATGACGGCAAGAAACCATGTACATATACAACAAATAGTAGGAATGGACTCCGTCTGTCTCCTTTAATGCGTCTACTATCTGATTAGTTGTCAACATCTGTTAATTTCTGCTACCGCAAAATATGTAGACAGTTCTGAGGTCTGCATTATTAAGAGTGTGTGTTGTGCATAATTTATAGTGTATTATGACAGCTGTAGTGAATGCTGTGATCCACACCATGGAGCACCGAGATATGGCTGAGTTGCTATCTCCTGTATTATCTAGAACAAGTTTGGAGCCTTGCTGGTGCTACAACAGGAGAAGAAACATGTGTAGTCATGTTACTCTCATTAAGCATTTGCATATGGCTCTTTGGAGGATGGTGCAGCACAAGGTCACTGGCCTGCAGCCACACAAGCTTCGTGGGATCTTCGTGGATCTTGCAAGCAAGGGAGTGCCAGGCTGGGTCACTGTTCTTGGACAAGAAGCCTCCAAGGAACAGGCTGTTGTTGCAGAGATACTGGAGATATCCTTGTGGTGCCATGTATGTTTTGGCGTGCATGTATGCTGAGTGTGTTTCTCTCTTTTTTTTTAATTTTTTTTTTTTATTGTTGCTTGGTATTTTCTTAATTCAGAAGAGCACTGTATTATTTTCTAGTGTTAGTGGGAAATAACACTTGATTCTCCTCTCCCCCGTACATGTGCCCAGTTCTAAATGATTTGAAGGTGAATTGCTTGAGATCTGCAGACAAGTATAGCATTTATTATTTGCAAGATAACGATTGCTCGGTCGCAAGGTGAATATCCATCCGCACTGAGTATGACCTTAGTAGCAGCGTGGAGCTGTGCATGAGATTCCTGGATGCCAGTTCCACGGGAAGCGCTGGCTTTTTCCCTGCTAGTGAGAAGTTCCCACGAGTGAGAAGTTTGCACAGGTAGATGAACATGTGCTCTACTCAGGTAGGCTAACCTGTTAAAATACTCCGGAGTAACAGGAGTCCCAGCTCAGGTGAGCAACTTTTACCCTAAACCCTTCAGGGTGACTGGTTTAGCTAAGCTGTTTCTTTTCATTTAATGCCCAATTTACTTCATCTTTATGCCTGTCTTCAGTCAGGTTAGCTGTTTTGAGTTTGGCAGCTGGAATTAGGAAAACTGTGTATTTTTCACAGTGTATCCTTTGTGTTGACAGACTGCTCTAAGTAGATGCTCAAAATTACTGTCCCCGCCTACGCTGGAAGTTTCCTGCTGTGGACCGTACTGCTGTAGTACTGGGAGAGCCTTGGGCCAGGCTACTGCAGTGCAAGGTGTCCTGTGAGTCCGGAGCGGGTGATCTCAGCAACCCGGAGTGCTGGTGATGTGGGAACTTGCCCACGACCATATGAAAATATTTCCTCTAGCTGGAAGGAATGTCATAGCTGTCTGGCCATGGCTTCTCAGTATTGGTTTCAGACCTGAAGAAGTCCTCTGTCACAGGATCTGTTGGTTTCCCTTCTTCCTTCTGCAAGCTCCCAGGGCAGCCCTGATTTCCCTGTGGGCACAGGTCCCCTTGCTGGTCACTCACTGTAGGGTCAATGCTAAATGTCTCCTCCCAAGGCTCTCAGGCACGTGGTCAGATCAGATTGGCTTCGTTGCCTATGTACCCTGCAGGCTGCCTTTGGGATATGTGCTGCTGCAGTGTCCTAGGTACCTTACTCAGACCTGTCTCTTCCCTACTGACTACACACTCATGGGCTAAATTGCTTCCCTCCAGGGAAAGTCACCTCTTCGATGTTGACCTTGCCCTTCCACTGCTGGGTCCCCTATTTCAGATAGCTGCATGTCCTCTGGCTCTTTTTGCTCCTGGTTTGGTAGTTAGGCAGTGTAGGCAGCTTAGGCAGTCTAGTCCTGACCAATTATAAACAGTAAGGGACCACAGAGAAGTCAGTCTTCGCAGAGAAACCCCCCAAGCGCTGGTGGTATCTTTCCTGAGTGAGACCGCTGCTGCAGTGAGAACCTCCTGTGGCATCAACACAGCACACAGGATTTGGCCCGGGGTCCGTCCTTGACTCTGCAGAGTTGGAAGAGGGTGACCAGAACTGGGAATGCTCTCCAGAGCTGAGGACAGAGTTGATGTTGCAGTGTAGCACCAGCAAGTTAAAGGTTCTCCTCTGTACGCAAAGGCATTTCCATAAATCATAAGCAGCTTTTGCCTGAGTAACATTAAAATAGATTTGCAGAAGCTTCGAAACAGGCACAAAAGTGTCAGAAGTGTGGCTGAGCATCAATGTTTCTTCCATTGATAATTGAGCCTCAGTTTAGAAAAATGGGATGCCATTTAATAGTTGTCTTGTTCATGTTACTTTCCCAGGTCTCTTTTTAGGCGTAATAATGCAACCTCTACTTTTTGGAAGGGTTTTTAATTAGCTGACTACTGATTCAGATCTTGCAGTCTGTAAAATACAGCACGTCACACTACTTCGTCTTGGATAGCGCTCCACTTTCTTTTTAAAGACAATTTAAATAGAGTATTAGGGGAGGGGAAAAAAAATTAAATGAGAGCACAGAAATGGCAGTTTAGTATTCTTGACATTTCTCGGAAAGCTGCTTAAGATTATCTCCTTAAAATGGCAGATTTTGCCTGCAAGTCAAGTAGAGGAGCAGGAACTGATAGTTCATTAAAATACTATGAGAGGCCTGAATGCATTTATGATCCTTGAGACATTTGCAGGAAACAAGAACTTACTATTTGGAACTGTCAAAAGTTTTAATAAAGGGCAAAAAACAAATCTGAAAGGCCAACTGCATGACTTGCATACCTCCACTGCCAGAGATCTGGTTGTTACCACACAAAGATACCTGTTCCTGGCTTTTTTTTTCCCCTTCCATTCTTTTTCTGAACATGTTTTTGAAACCTTATCTTTTAATGTTAGATGTTGAACCAGAATTTAAATAAAATAGTGATGATTGCTCTTATATGTTGTTAAATGTATGGCCAGATGGACTTTCTTCCAAAAATTTATGAAGGATTGATGAAAAATGAGGAGACCACAGCTTCCTCTGGGATCTGCTATGTGGACAAAGCTTTTCGAATGTTTTTTTCATAGAACTGAGAGTTATTCTGGGTGTTTTCCTTTTCTCTCACCTTGCAACATCAAGGAGCTCTTCTGTCAAAGATTCTTTACTTTAGCTTGAAAAATGGAGTTGGAAAAGTTGGGAGATCAAAAGATAACCTGCTGCGTAAGGTCTATAACAGCAGGAGGAGTTGTGTAGAGCATGTTATTGATCCATTTTGGAAAGCACTACCTTGACACTGCTAATAAACTTGTATTTAAGGCAACAAGTTTAGTATTATCGATCTGTTTTTTCCACTCAGATTGTATTGCAATAAATCTTACACTCAGAAAATGAGAAGGAGACCTTTCTTTTAAATTTCTTACTTTCAGTCACTTTTTAAGGTAAGGCATGTTCCAGTTGGGGGAATTTATTGTTAATGAAATGCAATATAGTGGCAATATATTTTTTGAGGCTTTAACAGCACTGATCTTGCACTTTGTTACGTGTAGGTGCTCCTTGTGCTTCTGTGGATTTCCACAAACTTCAGCAGGGCTTCCTTGTGGACTTGCAACTTATTTGCACACAGTATTTATCTTCAGCCATCAAGTCAGGCTGTTTCCCTGGGTAAAGCAGTTGAAGTGTGTAGTGAACTGCAGGAACACCCAGCTGACACAAACTTGCAGTGGCTGGTCTTAAAAGTTTGCCCTAGAGAAGTCCTTGTATTGTAGCATTTAGGCAGTTAGAGCTTTCTTGTAGTCTTGCTTTTTGGACTTTGCTAGAAACCTGCTAATAACAGTGTTGTTTCAGTAAAACAGTATTTCCAAGGTATTTCAGTACTTGCCAAACTGTGATATAGCAGCAGTGAGCACATTCATGTTGATTATTGCATAGTAATTCATTTGCAAAAGTGACAGTTTATCAACAAGACCTGAACTTCTACGAAGTAAAATATCATGGTAGTTATATCTTATCAGCAAAACCATGAAGTAGATGAATCCATCTCAATAAGCGGCAGAGTTTTGTGCTGTAAGGAGGGTAATTACCATGGGGATTTTGTCGTGCTGCTGGAGGACCTTTCTGTGAGCAGTTCAGCACACTTGTGATCTAGAGCTGCCCCTGGTTCTGTCCGGTGACTGAAGGGGCAACCCCGCATAGCTGTTTATATGCCTCTGCTGCAGGCTCTTACTGTATAGCAGTAAAGAAATGATGAGCTGTCCCCGAGAGGAGCTGTACTATGACAGGACCCCTGCATGAAGATAAATGGTGATTTACATCCTGAAGAAAGCACTGTTTCTTTTCCTAAACAGGGCTGAAGCTGTAAGTCTACTGTATATGTAAAATAAACATTCTTGCCAGTTTTGGATTTACTTTTTCCCTTTCTAAGCAGCAGGCTCATCATAGTTGAGGCCTTGGCATCACCAGTGTCTTCTGCAAGCCCAGACTAGACTGTCTCAGCGCTTTCTTTCCATCCAGCGGAGTAAGAGTAGGATCCTCCTCTAAGAGAGGATCCCATCCTAACTTTAGCTAGGGAAACAAAATCTGCAGTGCTTCAGAGCTAAATATAACCCCCCAGAAACAGTCCATCCAGCGATGGCTCAGTAAGCACATGAAAAATAGTCAGCCCCAGCAAAGGGAAATACAGGGCAATAGTTTTAAAATAGTTCTTATAGATCTATTATATATGAATATAATATATATAATAGTTTCTTATAGATCTATTATAAATGAAGCAAGAATCAACCTTTTAAAACTTCTTTAGTGCTTGAGAACAAGCAAGACTTACCTGCAGATAACCCCTGAGCCTCCATGTATACCACGAAGGATTTGGCCCCAGATGTTCACATGATTACTGAGGAAGCTGCTAGTTCATAGTGATGATGAGAAAATATAATTATTTGTTTACTTCTGTTATTTGAGATCGGGTTTTGATTTTGGTGGGGGTTTTTTGTTTGTTTTTTGTTTGGTTTGGTTTTTTTTTTTTTGGCATAGTAATAGAGGACAACTTCTAGGACTTTCTTGTTGAGTTCTCCCCCTTGCCTCTGAAGAAAACCATTGAAGATGACCAGCTCACCTCTATTAAACTTCATAAGGACTTTGACAGTGCAGGTGGACCTTTGTTTTTCCCATGAACAACCTCCTCCCTCCTGTGGCCTTCAAGGACTGGGCACTTCCATTGATCACAAATTCCCTCTTAATGTCAGCAGGACTATTTGCATCCTACAGGTTAAACGTGTTGTTCAGTGGGAGCAGCATCTTCAATCACAGGTGGGACTGGGGCTGTACCCTGTTTCTATTTGACCTTTGATACATGAAGAACTCCCTCTTGGCCAGCTGGTATAGTGAAAATCAGCATATAGTTAATATATAGCTTTCTACAAGACTGAGTCTTCCCCCCCACCCGAAGGTTGGGAAAGTGTGAAACACTTTTAATGTCCGCCTCTTTTGGCATCAGGTGTCTAATTTGATTTGTATGTAAGTAGGAAAACTTTGAAGTGTTGCTGAAATACAAAGGGAAAGTACTTCAAAGAAATGTAACATTAAAAGTGTATCTGATCCCTCGAGGTTTTTGAAGTTTTATCTTGAGATTATATATTCAGAGGAACATTTGTATGGAAATACTAGGGGTCATTAATTCATTCAAAACATTTAGTGTTGCCAGTCAGCATGGATTGAACTATTCTGTACTAGTTTGATTTCAGATCATGGCAGGCGAGCAGTCCTTCACCCATCTGTCAGTGTTGCCAATGTCCATGACACAGTAAGAAGTTAACATGGTCTGTGATGGGAAAAGCAAAGCACAACGCTGCTACAGTTCTCTGTTGTTCAGGGCTGTTAGCCCATGTCCAGCAGAGATCCCTGGATATGGCCAAATAAAACCACAGTGTCTTAAGCTCCCAAAACTTCTGGTGCGCATCTGTTGCTCTATTGGAGTAGAGCCATGGAGGTCCTTGGGAGACAACAGGGTGCTGGATTACAGATTTCTAATAAATAGCTTGAACTTTAGGAGAGTTCAGATCTTGGATCTGAGCTTTTTTTACAGTTGGGCATCCACTCCTGTAAGAACATGCCCAGCTGTGCTGGAGGAGAGGGTGGTGGTTTTTCCTTTTGGCAAACAAGGATTCTGACATCGAAGCTTTTAATTGCAGAAATTATACTAGCAGTTCCCAGAGCTCAAGGGTGAGTGGGTGGGTGTGTATGCAGGAAGAGCTAATTAGATGCATATAAATCATGGGCTAGACAGAGCTTTAAATCCTAGATGTATTGTTCCATCTTTGCTATCTTCTGTTACAGTGGGGCTTCTGAAAGTTAAAAAACTATGAAGTTACACAAGAACCACTTTTTCCCCAATACAACTGTGAAACACCAGTGAGGTAACTTTTGGTCTTTTTATGTTATAAAAACAACTTTTAATTAAAACAATATTAGATGACTTGTATTGTTTTTCAAGCTTAATTGCATCTGTAGGTTGAGGGAAGGGAAACAGTTAAGCACCCTAAGCTGTTTTTTTTTCCTCTATTGTGGAAAAAAAAAAAAGTCCAGTGATCCTGCTTCCCCCACCCACATCCCTTCTATGCCTTACTGTATTACATGTCAAATAAGGGGCTTCCTGTGTTCAAACTTTCAGGATATTCTCAGATCACATCAAACTTCCTTCAGCAACCATGTGTCTCAATAGTATTTATTTCTTTCTTAATGAAAGCTAAGATGCTATTGGAATTACTTCTCTGTAAGATCTCAAGTTTTGGGAGAAATCTGGTATTGCAAGGTTTATATTGTAAAACTTTCCAGCAGAGTCTGTAAACCTTACTGGCATATCAGAGTTGCAGACTGGCTTAAACATGTTGCAGATACTTAATAATGGAGAGGGGCAATTCAGCTCTTGCACAGGACAGTATTTCTACATTGTTGTTGTATGATTTAGCCACACCTAAGTTTGCCTCAGACTTGTTGACTTGGCTTATGGCACCACTGGCCTGGGTACCACGGGGTGGTGTGTGCCAACCCATCCACTCCTTATCCCGTTGCCTGAGAAAGCTTTACAGCCTCTTGCATTGGTTAGACTGCTCTGGGTACCTAAAGCAGGTGGTTTATAGGTGTATTCGCACTGTACTGCTGCCACTGGGTTGTAAACTTTCTTGCACCTCTTAAAAAATTATCTTATTCTCCATTTTAGTGCATTGTAGCCCTGTCTACTAAAGGCAACGTACTGTTAGTAAGGGCACTAATAAACCACAGTTTATTGTTCTACATAATAATTAAAAAAAATGTTTCACACTTAGCAGATCATCTGTAGGAAGTAACCTCAGTCTCAGTGATGTTGTTATCCTGCAGAAATCTAGGTGGGTTTGTAGCAGCTGCAGTTCTGTCCCTAGTTGGGCATCAAACATGGATTGATGCAAGTATGTCTTAAGTTTCTGACTGCTAAGATTTTTCTTCATCTCATGAGCTGCATCTTCCTCTTGTAAAGCTGGTACTTTCTGCTCATCTTTCTGATGGTGGCCATGGTTGATGGGTGAGATATTTCTCCCTCCTACATATGCACAGAGGCTTGGCCACAGGATAGAGTGGCTGCTCCCTTCCATCCCTAGGTCTGTCTCTCTTACAGGAGAAGATGCAGAAAGAAGTCACCTTTTCCTCTGCAACCTCCTTTCTTCCCAGCTTTGCTCCTCTTCCTGCTGCAGAATAAAGGGAAGACAATAGGGCCGGGACCAGGTTTGTCTCATGCTGCGTTCCTGCAGAGGTCACAGCTCTGGCTTGATACTGACCTGTTGCCTTGCTGGTGAAAACCCTTCTATCCTTCAGTATCACCCATACCCCATGACTGTATTATCTGTGTAGCCCTCCAGCCCACCCCAGCATTGTTTCCATTCCCCTAGCACTGATACCTTTCTCTTGGGAGCTCCTCTGAGCCCCAGGCACAGCTCAGCCCCTGCTCCATTTTGGTTTTTTTTAGCTGTGGGTGATGCTGGAGGCCAAAGGACACCAGGGCATGAAAACATCTTTGTGTAAGGGATGGTGAGGAGGTATCAATCTGACGGGAAGAGAGATTGAGACAGGATGGAGAAAATGACATCTCTGTCCTGAAGAACTGACTGCCGGCTTTCACGAAAAAGGAGTGAGCAGCAAGAATGCTGGTTTCTGTGTCCTAGCTGCAAAATTGCCTTTGTGCTGAGAAGCAAGGCTGGCCCAAGGTTAGGCAGGACTTATGGCTCCCCAGCCAAGCAATGCTGAGTGTTAGGTAGCAATGCGGACAGCATATGTCTGCTTAAAGTTGCACTGTAGTATAGGTTTGGGGGGGATTTCTTTGCTTGCTACTCGCCAGTGCAGCATTCAGAAGAGAAAGGACCCTTTCCTCGAGCTGAGAGTGCACGGCTTTTGTCCTTCATCCCTTGGCACTGAAACTTTGATGTAGAAAAAGCCGGACAAAGTCAATAGCATTCTGCCACCTGGCTGAAAAAAAATAAAAAAGCTTTACTTTCTCCAGCATTACCCAAATCCCTAGTTATGAGGCATGGGACTGTGTTGTCCCAGGGACTGGAGGTTGTATCCTGGGAAGGGACATGGGGGACAGAAGCCAAGCTGGTAAAGAGAAAGTGTGGAAAGGGCAGTGCTGGGAAAAAGCCATGTCTGTGAGTGCCTCTTCTTCACCCTGGGCTTGAACGAGTGGATCTGGGGCTGGGTGGTAAACACAGGCCATGTCCAGAGAAAGGGAAGGACGGTCCTGAGGGGATGGGGGAGAGCATCCCGGCAGTGCTGCGCTCCCTGGGCAAGAGGCATCTCCTTGTTGTGCAGCTGGGTGGTGCATTGCTCTGCGGGGTCTTTGTCTGTGGCTGCTCTGGCTGGCAGTGGGATAGCACGCATGGCTCTTGTCAAAACACAGAGGTGACTACATCCACCTTTGCTTTCTCGTTGATAAGAACAAACACGCATGTTTCAGAATGTGTTTCGCATGTGAACTACTTGGACCTTTTCAAAGCTGAGCACTAATTCAAAATTTGAAGTCTGTGTTTTGAAGTACACAGTACCTACATCTGATACTTCAGGAATCTCAAAGGTAGAATGCCCATTTTTAATAGTGATAAAAGTCACGTGCTGCCTAAAGCAGGTTGTCTTGATGTAGACTCTCTCAGATTCCCAAGCATACTACCTAAACGTAAGCAAAGCTCCAGTATAAGCTATTGGTAAAGGACTTTAGTTTAGGAGAATAGAAGGTGAAAAGGTCCATCTGTTTTTGAGGTGAGCAAGAGAAAACCAGAGTGAAAATTGGCCTATGATTTAGTATTTTTCACTTTTCCCCCCTGTCTTTTTCTCCTTAAAATTCAGTCCTGTTCTATTACGGGGCGGGGAAGGTCCTCAACCATGTTAAATTTTACCCTGCTTAATTTTTAAAATGCCAATCATGCTATATGAGAGGATTGTTGGTGTATCAGTGGTGCAGTGGTGGTACTGGCAATCTCAAGTTCTTAGATATTGTAAGTCTTTAAAAAATGGAAGTATCCTCACACACAAAACATGTACTTCAGCTATCACACTCTTCTTAAGTAAGTCTTAAGGTAGCAAAATCAGAGGCAGATAGAAGGGGAAGTATGTGATGCTGGGACTTTATATGCAAATTTTCCCCATGTCACAATTAGTACTGTGGAATTACAAGATGTTGGCTTTTCTGTTATTTTTTACAGACTTGTATGAAAATACTGTTCAAGCTAAATATATTTCATTTACTTTCTGGGTTTTTGATGGTGAGTGCCCTCTACTTTTGCTTTGTGCAGTGACGACACTGAAACTGTGGATCTGGAAACCCCTAGACCTAAAGGTCCAAAATCTAAAGCCAAACCTTTTCAAATCTAGAAGTTTGTGAATTTGATCTCTGGATCTAGCCCATTAAAAGAAGCAGCACAAGCTATGAAACTGGATCTAAATGTGGGTCTGTGCTCAGGATTTGGTGGTTCTTAAGGTATTTTGAAGAACAACCTTTTGGACTCTTACCCAACAGTGTCTCTTTTGTTTCGTAGCCTGTGTGGCCACAGCGTGTTAATAACATGTTGCTGGGGAATGTGAGGCATTTCCTTGCTTGCATTAGCAGTCTTGGAGTGAGGAATGAATATCTTAATTGTTTTTCTAATCAGTGGACCCAAGCAAAACATGTAAGAGAATAACATACTGATTTCTCAGACTCTCTAAAGTGAGTAGTTGAAGGTATTTACTAAATAGTCAACCAGTAAAACACAAACAGCCTAAAGTGAAGTATATCTGTGGGGTTTTTTTTGCAAGCCACCATTTGATCTTGGATTACTTGTGGGTAAAGAATGCAAGTGAGTCTGAAGAGTGTTTGCAGACAGGTATTTGCATTACACGACTACCTCGCCGGTACGGTACTGCTGCTCTGGCTGCTTTCGTGTCATCCAGCGATCACAGTGCTCTCTTGTGCATCACCAAACAGTGGAACCTGTCACCTGCTGTGTCTTTTAAACTCCTTTCAATTACAACAAAAAAAAAAAGAGCTACTGGAGAATAGGGTAGCAGAGATAAGCAACCACAATAATTTCAGTGCTGCAGACCAAAATAAATGGTTTGTTTTGTAGTTGGATATGAATCTAAGCCATATCTATGTAAGCTGTTTACTGTGTATATATCTCTGTCAAAGTATGTGAAGGATGCTTATCTTGTCAAGGCTTAGCTTTTGCATCATGACTAATGTGTTTAACAAATTTTAAGGCAAAGTGCAGAACGCAACTAAGCTAGTTGGTAATAAAAGTTCTGTGATTGGAGGTAAGTTTTTCCCAGGTATAAACAATTATATCTTGGAAGGACTTTTGTGCTTTATGTTCTTAAAATACTTCTAAGTCTTTTCTATGACTTGATGCCTTTTATGTCAGGACATTTCTTACGTATTGTGGGATAGGCTTTCAGCCTCAGTGTGCTTCCATTCATTTTTGTCAGTTAAAGAAAATAAATAATGTTTGCTGTATAATAAAGAAATAATGAAATTCAGGGAACAAAGAAAGGCACTAGAATTAGGGAACAAAGGGACGTTTGTTGGTTTTTTGTAGTCCTGCGTAATACGAGAACAGTATTGCTTTGATGTCATTGACTAGAGTTCAGCAAATTCAAGAAGAAATTTATTTATATATATAAAAGTAAATAGACATTATCAGTTTAAGTAAGCCTTTGCCAATGTTTTGGTTGCTTTTATTCATAATAATGTTTATCCTTTTTGCACGTTTCAGCATTGGACTCTTGGAGGGTGCTGAGCCTGCAGGCTGGCAGAGCCCTGAGCCTGGCCCTTCAGGGACAGAGCTCCTCATAGCTGTCCTCCTGAAATGAAGGACTTGTATGTGGAATGACAGCCAGAGGACATGCCTGGTCTCACTAGGCCTCCTTGTTCAGCCATTGCGGGACAAGGGAGCAGGGGTGCCTGGCGGGAGGAGCTGCCGGGGGGGTGTCCCCATGCCCAGGAGGGACCCGAGCAGAGGTCCCTGCCTCTGTGAGGCGGCCAGGGCCTTTTCGTGGGGAAGGGGGGCAAAGTCTGAGTTACGTGGCTCAAAGCATGTTTGATACCTAAATAGTTTCCTGTCCCTGCCTCGTGCTAAGATATCCCTCTACGTTATTCCCATTAAGATATTTCCAGCATTTCCTAATTTGACTTTTTAAATTTCATTTGTTCTTCTCTTGCAAAACACCAGAGCAATATATTCAACAAGGATCCATTTTCTTTTTTAGTTTCTTTCAGGCCTGGAAGGTATGAAATGGAGTCGGTTTTTATGTTAAAAGGAATGTTAATGACTCCTAGTGTAAATTAGCTGAATATATTCATTATTAAGTGTTAAAATGCTGCTGACTGGTGGCACTATAGTTGAGTATCTTCAAAACATCCCATGAGAAATTGTGCCAGAGAGTTAGATTGAGTTCATTTGAAGCTGTTTTTATTTGTGATTGAAATGTATTTTGCAAATCAGTCTCTGTGTGTTTATGTTTCTCTTCTGGCTCACCAGAAAAAGCACAAATAGATGTGATTATGTGTCTGAAATAGCATATATCTTCATGAAATAGAGCTTTACCTTGTAAAAATTAATTGCTAAGGTTATGTTGTTCTAGTGTTGTGAGGCGAGAGATGAATCCAGAAGATGCTTCAGACCTCTTGTGCGGTCATCTCATACATGTAGGACTGAGAATGCAGGGACATGAATTTTGACAGCAAAGTGATATTTGGGGTCTCACTTTTGCTGTGGAACAGGTTCTCTCCTCCCACCCTCTCCATAAAAGAGGACTACAATTTCTTATCTTTTCCATTGCATTTTTGTGGTAGATTGCTCTGGGGTAACAACCTGCTCTTGGAGGTCCTTTTCTTCACTCTCTACAGCTCTCAGAAACAAGCCCTAATCAAGATTTTTAATTTCTGTGTATCAGAATTTCCTGGTTTAAGGAGTGTTATGTAGGAATGGGAGAGCTGCGAAACTCAAGTCATCCATCTTACTGCATCACATCATAAAAATAATGTATAGCTGATGCTTTCTTTCCAGACGCTAAGCATTTGCGGAGCATGTGCAGAAAGAGAAAGGCGAGTGGGACAAAAGGCCAGACGCTGCCCTTCCCTGGAGAGGTGTCGTGCAGGGCACAGTGTGTCCTTTTGCCCTTCAGACCTGCTAGCAGGCAGGCGATTCTCCTCAGCTCTGCAAACCTCTGGGTTTTAAAGCATGGTGTGTTTTGCAGGTGGATATCCAGAATAAGACCACTCCCCAAAAAAAAAAAAAAAAAAAAGGCTTGAAGATGTTGCCCCTAGATGCCTCTGTGTATGTTGTTTGATCTAGGAAAGAGACAACCTCTGGGTGAGGAAACTATAATTTCCTACATATGTAAAATGAAAATGTTTAAGCACTTCTTTTTTTAAAGTCTGCCATCTTAATTAAATATCTGATTTTTGAAATCTGTATTCAGGCAGCTTTCCAGTTTGCATCCAGCAGACTGCAGTTCCCATTCACAAAACCCCTTGTTTTTTTCTAGCTTTCCTTGGATTTGTTTGCAGAGCAGTGTTTTGTTTTCTCTGTAAGCCGTTTCGAATACATCTTCACAAGCACTGTAGCCGGAGGGTTTGTATGTCATTCAAAAATAAAAATAAAAAATCTCCACCTACTGAAAAGTGAACAGCATAGCCCTAGCAACCGGCTGGTGTGTTCGAACCAGAGGAAGGGACATTAGACAAGTAAGACCAAATAATTCTCTGTAACGGCCAGGGATGTGGTAGAAATGCCAGCTAGTGATAAAATTAATCATAAGTGATAGTGGAGATAGCTGCATTTGTATTTTATTTTTACTTTTTTAATGGTGGATTGTAAATACAGCCTTGATGAAGTGATGCTTGTTCTTGTCGGCATGAGCAAGGTATTCAGCTGCGAGCTCTAGAAGGAGGATCTGCCTCTGTAAAAACAACCCCCCCACCCCATCTTGCACTGATTGTGCACCCAGGAAGGTAAGTGTCGCCGTTTTCTTGGAAAGCAAGAGAAAACTTATTTTAAATGGTCCGTCAGAGAGGGTACTGTCAGTACTTTCCTCCCAGGTGTGTTCTCAATGGTGTTATGCCAGGGGTGGATTTCGTGCGTCTGCCTCTCTGTCTCCTGCGTGCACCTTGGTTTCTCATTCATCTGCTGTGTCATAGATCCATCTGCGTTAAAATGATGTTTCTTTTTTTTTTTTCCCCTTTCTGCTTTTGTGGATGAAAGCAATTTAAACTGCTTGACATCTTCTGAAATATTAGCTAGTCCTTATTTTCTTAAGGAGCTCCATTGCGCTTCTCCAAGATGGATTTTTGTTCATGTTACCCGACTGCGTGATTTTCCTTAGTCATTGCCAACAAAAAAAACTAAAGCCTTGAGTTTTCTTTTAGGTTTTATTTCTATTAGACCAAAGCCTTAAAAAGGAAAGTGTAAAGAAAGGAGCATACATATTGGGAAAGCTCTGCTGTGTTAGTGGTTAGCCGAGGCTCCTCTCAAAGTTTGTGAAGTCAGAGGCAGTGTTGGTGCCCCTTAGTAGGCGCAGGCATTAAGTGGCTGGTGTTCCAGTATTGTCCTCTTTCCTATAATCCACAAAAGACTGCTGATTTATGACTTCTGTCTAATAATTGCGTTTCTTTGACTCTCTCTGCACCTCCCCTTTCCACCCTCTTCCTCCTATGGTTTGTTGTCTTTTCTTGTTTCACGCAGTTTGGTTCTTTGGTCTGCTGGTGTATGAGGTCTTTGATTTCCCCCCTGCCCATCCGTTCCCCGCATGCCATTGGTGGTGTGCAAAGAATAAAAGCAATTCTGTGCCCTTACTGGGGAAGGATGGCCCCAATATTATTTTTCTATCGCAGCGGTTTTACTTCCTGACTGCTAGATGTGCTGCACTGTGCTGGGAAGGTGGCCAGAGCAGGATGTGCTGTTCCAGGGTAGTTTTCAATGGCCACTTTTAGGACCAAATAACCAGGGAAATGGGATTTTGTTGCATCATCTCCAGCTGTTCGGCTTGGGGGCTTTTTGTTCTTTTTTTATTTCACCTCTCCAAGTTTCTCAGCTGTAGGCTTGGTCAGGCTGCTAACAGATGCTCCATGGAAGGGTTTTTGGAGATCAGTGTGTTTGCACCGTCTTGCCTCACTAAATTTTGTCTTAAAATTTCTCACTGCTGCTCTCAGCACAGCTCCTTTTGCAGTAGCAGTGGAGGAAGCACTGTGCAGACTGGTATGTCCCTTTCCATGGAGGCAGGACCACGTAACAGTGGGGTAGATGCTTGGGGGTCTCTTGAATGCTGTTAGTACCACTGTCTACCACTGCTGCTCTTGTCAGCAGAGCTGTCTTAGGGATTTTTGACAACCACGGACAAAACCCTTGTTTAGGAAAAGCAAAGAGTGCTTTTTTTGGAAGCATGAGGGGTGGTTGTGTCTGGATGAAGCCCAAGGATGGTGATTTTTCTGTGCCTGTGAGCCATGGCTTTACTATGCAAGTGTAAATTAGCAGTTCCTTGCCCCCACTTAATGTCTTTCCTAGGGAGAAGGTGAGAAACAAGAGGTGCACTGTGAACAAACGTGATTCGGGAGCACTCCGTTCCTTAGCGCATTTTTAGCCCACATTAGGCTTTTCCTAGGCAGCCTCCTCAGTACTGTATTTAGTGCTTGATCACGAGCTGCACTGAGCACGCGGATGACTGCACCACTGGAGGTCTCCAGCCCACCCCCTGCCCAAAGCAGGGATGCCCAGGGAAAGCTGAGCCATGCAAGGTCCAGTCAGGCTGTGAGTAGCCCTCAGGATGGAGACCCCAAAAGGGCAACTCTTTCCAGTGCTTGCCATCCTCATAAGCTTTTTTTTTTTCTTCCTTTTTAATGCTTAATTGGAATTTCCTGTGTTTTAATGTGAGCCCATTTCCTCTTGTCATGTCAGTGGGCACCACTGACAAGAGTCTGGCTCCATCTTCTTTATTCCCGCCATGAGGTGTTTATGCACCTTGGGAAGATCGTGGGCGCTCCTGATTCCCAAACATTTATTGGCTGTTGGGAGTTTGTGGGTGCTTTGTGTTGTTGGCGTTTTTCCACTTAGAGCTGTGAGGAATCAATGTTTTTCCTGAGGCAGCAGCAGCCGCCCTGGGCTTTCTCTGTGTGTTCTTTGCCCTCAGAGGGAAATCCACTGCAGATCCTTCACACTCTGCATTCAGACGCCCATATTTGAGCCGGACCTGATTGTCAGAGCCAGGAAATCCTAAAGAAGAAAAAACAAGACTCTCTTCAGTATTGTCCGAGTGAATGTGTTTGCAAAAGCTGTGTTTTCTGCTCATTTTTATCAGGCATAGAGGCACCAGACCAAAAGTCTTGTAGAATCTGCATATTATGGCAGGTATTGTACTTCTTGAAGTTTAATATTTACATTGTGATTAAAATTGGGGGCTTCCTCCTTGAAGGTTGGAAGTCTTCAGTTATGATGCTACTGCATTTTTTAAGATTTGCAACACCTTAACTTACAGGTATTTTGACTTTTTAAAGTTCTCTTGGTTTTTCTGACTCTGGCAGCTGAATAGTAAAGCAAGGCATTTGCCAGAAGCACAGTGGTCTTTGTGCTGTCGTTCAAAAGTTCCCTTAAGGTTTGGGCCTACCTCATGTAATAAAATTTTGTTACGGAAGATGAAATGTTTGTTGGCATCTTAAGGGTAGCATTTCAGCAAAGCTAGCTGCTGCCTCCAATAAGAGCTACTTCCTAGCTGGGTCAAACCAATAAGGTGACTTGTAGGAGGGAAAATTCAGTTTATAACATGAATTTTTGTTTTAGTTTGGTTTTTAGTAGACTCTTTTCCAGGACTTACGCCAGAGATACTGTGAACAACTCTTAATTGCTAGTGTTGGGGCAAATGTCAGCAGCAGTGCGGCCTAATACAAAAACCAAACGGCAGGGTATGCGAAAGGTTAAAGTGAATTTTCCTTCCTGGTGTTTGTTTAGCTTTGTTTCCTAACTTTATTTATAGCAGAACTAGTCTCGCATGTCCTAGATTAAAGACACAGCAATCTGGGCTGTTTCAGTGGCTTGTGTGTCCATTGTGCTGAGGCGGAGGGATTGGGTACACCTCTGACCTCTGCATCTCCATTTCAGCAAAGTACCTAAGTAAGTGCTTAACTTGCAGCCCATTGGGATTTCACGTCCACTAGTTCACCTGCCCAGGCAGCACATCAGGCAAGTTTGCTTTTCCAGACTCTGCTGGAAATACTCCTCTGGGGACCACTTCTGGCTTTCAGAAGTTTGAGGGTAGGATGAAATTGCATCGTTACGGCATGAGTCTCTGCTAAGCTCCGGGCGAGGGATAGTCTGTGTATGCACACTACGTCCAGTGAGTCATGGGCATTTGAGATATCCTGCCTGTAGGCAAATAGTTGCATGCCTGAGACTTCTGGATTGTCAGACATCCAGAAATCTTGGCCAAATGGTCAGACCCGTCTTTTTCTATACCAGCAAATTCGTGGGGAGAAAAAATACAGCAGATAGACATATGGTTTATTGTTGAGTTGCAGCTTCCTTTTAACAATAGAAGGCCTGTGTCTTCTATGCGAGCTTCCCTGAAGTGCCATGTGGGATTTCTGAGGTGCTCTATGGGATGCCCCTTCAGTGGCATGGACCTGTGGGCAGAGCAGGCCACACGCTGAGCTGGAGTAGGAACTGGATCATCAAGTTGGTGCTTTGATTCTGTGATGCCAGTTCATGCCTGGTGGCAGACACCTCCAAGCCTTGTTGAGGTCAGCAAACAGCCCCAGTCTTCCTGCTGGTCTAGCAACAGTGGTGTCTGAATTCAGAGAACGTGCACTGAAATGAAATTCTCTTTTGCAGGTTAAATTGTGGACTTGAGGCTGTGGATCCAGCTCACGGTATCAGTGTCTTTTACTGCTCCTTATGGTGTAGCTGGTGATCGTTCCTGAGAAGAGAGAAGATGATGAGTGATGCAAGTGACATGCTCGCTGCGGCTCTGGAGCAGATGGATGGCATTATAGCAGGTGAACACTTGGGGCAGCTTGTTCATTTAGCTGTTTTGGTCCTTCTTTCTCATACCTGGAGGGCAGAGTTTCAGGCTGAGAAAGGAATGTGCTGGTAATTGTGTTTGGTGTCTTCCGTTATAGCTTAGCGATTACAAACAAATGGAGTGGAGGGATTTCACAGACTCTCACATAGACATTCTCTAGTTTTTTTCCTACCCTCTATCAAAATGCTGCTCCAAGTGGCTGAGTGATACAGTTCAGCTGGTGCACACAGCTGAGGAAAGCCAAGGACAAGGCATGTTTCAAACCAGGATGAGTGTGTTTAAAGAGCTGCTGCAAGGCAGGAAGAGTAAGTTTGCCTAATACTGGCTACTCTGAACTTCTCTCAGCTCTGAAGACTTAAAACATGAATTGAATTCTCCTTTTTTCAAAACTGGAATGCTTTGAGTCCACACATTTGGTTTGGACCTGCCTTGAACATTTGAGTTTTTTATAAGCGCCTGTAAATTTTGGGTGGACCAAGGAGAGGCATCGCAAAATATACGATCTCTGCTTTTAAATTGAGTCTAGTGAGTTAGAAAATAACGTAAGTACACAACACAGAGAAGCAAAGCAGTGAGAAGTTAATAGTTTAATGCTATTCCAGCAGAGCTATGCAAACAGCTACCCAAACTGAAAAAATAATCTGCAAGGATAGCAACACAGTCATAAAGTCTTTAATAGTTCCAATTAAAATACTTTTCTTTAGGGAACAAAATAATCATTCAGTGCATGCTTTCTTTGAACACTAATTTTTCTCTACAGTTTTCCTAAAGATATTAAGGACACATAGCAGGAAAACAGGTAAAGTGGATTCAACTGGATCATATTGCTCTCTAAAAATACATATAAGCTGTGACTTTAGTAATTTCCATAAGTAGATACTGGAATTTGGATCTGATCATGTATCTGTGTTTCCAAAAGCCTAAGTTGGTTATGGCAGGATGAGGTTTAATTTGGGATGTTTAAGTCACCACAGACTTCAGTTATCCATGTGTCTGAACAGACCTATAAAGTAATATTACAAAGGTATATCAACTCCTATGCTGTTGTGTGGATTTTTTCTCTTTATTTTTTCCAAATGGAATTAGCAGAATACTTACATTTTTGTGGCTTGCCAGATGAGGTGAATGAAAGTTCATGGAAGTGCATACATGGCTTATCACTGTAGTTTCCAGAAAGTGACAGTACAAATGATGCTCTGTCATGAACATTTCTCATTGTGCCTAGGCATTACAGTATTAAGGTCACAAATCAGTGTGCTGAAATTATAGTTGGAATTAGCTAGGTTGACTTAAATCAACCTTAATCCTAAATTCATAGTTTCTTTCCTTACTTAATATATAGCAACTTTTAATGTAGGTCAAATATACGTACAAATACGAGTTTATGCAAATAAGAGATTTTTTCTTTATTAACATGCAAATGTCAGTGCTACCATGTCAGACTGTTTTATTACAGTGTAGAAGTGATTTGCTCTTTTTACTTACCTTAGTATTTTTCTTTATTCTTTTAAAAGAATTTCAGTGCCTTGGAGCAGCATAACACATTCCAACATGAAAAATGCAGAGCATGGTTTCCTCTGGACACCATCACTGTCTGACTTGGGTCATGTAGTCCCTACAGGGTGACTCAAAGTGTTAGCAGTGCCTCTCCCTCCCCCCCCCAAGTAGTTTCTGCCTCCGATATCCTGGGGAGCACCCAGCCCGCGCCTTGAACCCGTGAGCACTGTTGTGGTGTACTTGTCCTCTGCCAGATCAGCCCACCTCCTTCCTGCTGGAGCTTCTGTCCACGTAGCACGCCAGCAAGGGCTTGCCTTTCTCCAAATTGCTGCATGATGCAGGGCAGAATTGAGCACGAGCGCTGAGTTTGGTTCGGATAAATGCCTGCCGGGAGCAAATGCCACTGAGCATTTCTCAACCTTGCAGTGTGTCTGACCTGTTTGCATCGTGCCTGACCCCATGCAATTTTGCTCTCTCCAGGTTCGAAGGCGCTGGAGTACTCCAATGGCATCTTTGACTGCCAGTCCCCCACCTCCCCCTTCATGGGGGGCCTGCGGGCACTGCATCTGGTGGAGGACTTGCGGGGCTTGCTGGAGATGATGGAAGCGGACGAGAGAGAGGGGCTGCGCTGCCAGGTTCCAGACTCGACGGCAGAGGCTCTGATTGAATGGCTCCAAAGTCAAATGGTATGGTCTCACCTCGTTTCACCCGTAACATGGTCATTTTGTATGTTAACTAGACCAGCTTAGGCAGCAGAGCTGTGTTTTATGGAGGCATTTAAAAGTTTTAGAATAGGTTTCAAAGAACCAAAGGGAAGAGATTTTGGTTTGGAGATGCTGCTGTGGGGCCTTGGAAAAGCTGTTGCTCAAATACCTCATGCAGTGGGTTGGCCTGTGCTTTCTTTGGTGTACCACTGTGCCTCAATCTAGGGAGCAAAACATTTTCGGTAACGAGTTTCATGTCAGAGGGTTGGGGGAAGACATTTTTATAGGAATCAGATGCTTAAATAGCATGGGAAAAAAGTTGTTTTCAATATGAACTTTTCACTAAAAAGCATTTTTGGCAGCATATTTTCTACAGGGACCAGTGTTGTTACTGAGCTTCCTTAGCTGGTTTATAACAGAAGTGAGTGGTATAAGCACAGCATCCCTTTAATCTGGATGCCAAACCAAATTTTTATTTTCTGTGTTTGTGAATCTGCCAGTTTTGTCACCTTGCTTTAAAAATACACCGAAATACACCTGACAAGGCTGTTCTTTCCTCAAGACTTAGTTTTCCCAAAAAATCAAATACTGTTCAAGTGGAGGCTACCTGAAGACTACCCTGAGAAATAAAATGTTGTGCTTATCGTAGGGTGAGTTACGCAGCATCATTTTTGAAGGACACGCTGGTTTTGCCACTGGATGCTATGTGACTGGTGACTTCCTAGCAGGGCCAAAGATGGGTCCTTGTGCTTGTGGTCTGTGGCAGGGTTTGCATTGTGGCGGTCCAGGTGTGCACAGCCTTTGGGGAAGCTCCAGCAGTGGACGTCAAGACTTATTTCTAGAGGTCACGCTTCAGCTTTTAAGTCGGCTTGTAGCTGTTACAATGACAGTGGCAGGTGTGTGCTTCTGCATATTTTGCCAGATCTGTCTTGCAGCAGTGTCCGAGTCCTGTGGTCACACACACTTGGTGCTGGCCAAGGTAACGTTGTGCTACTGAAATGGGGATGCCAGATTTGATGAAGGCTGGGTCTGATGTGGGATAGGCCACCGTGGTGGCTCTGTTGCACCCTATGCATTGCTGCTGTTGGGACAGGCAGCCACCGTCGTCTGGTCCCTTCCCAGGATGGGCATCACACCCTTTCAGAATGGGTTCAGTCACCCTGGCGCCATGACTGATCTTGCAAAAAGCATTTTTATCTCAACAAACGGATTTATTTCAGCGCTCAGTCGCAGCCCAGAGTGGCAGGTGCGGGACTGTGTGTGCCAAACCTTTGACTGGGGAGCGCAGGCCAGGTATGGAGCTGGCTGGTGCAGGGTGACCTGTTGTGCCATCTAGCCACATGCGGGCTGGGCACAGCGCTGCGGGAAGAGACGGAGACCTGGGCTAACATGGCTGGACTTGCTTCTGTAGCTCTTGCAGAAAGGTTTGAGGGGAGAGCGTTCCCCCCCCAACCCCTTTGCTTTGAACTACTCGTTTAAAAATGCCGGAAGCCTAATGAAGCACATGGGAGCTTTCCCACTGCCTCCAGTGGGATTTGGATCTCGCCCCCGCTGTCAAAGCATGGCAGCCAACGCTGAGATCAGGAGGAGGGGACGGGACTGACATTTGAGTCAGATCTTTAAAACACACAGAGTTCCTGCTAACATCAGCGTTTCCTTCCTGCGTAACGTACAGCAGTGAACATCGCTGTAACTAGTCTGTGTTCTGTGTGGTGCAGAAATCGAGGGACATAACAGGTTTCATGCAAGTGTGGCCTTTATGAATGAAAAAATGTTTATATGCCAAATAAACAGCCTTGGAAAATTAACCGCTCCCTGCGGTGTGCACAGACATCGGTAGTCCACACTTAATGATGCTGATCCACCACATGTTATTCTGGAGTAAAGGGGCCCAGCATCGTGGCTGGAGGCTGCAGTGCCTGTTGAGATTAGTGAGGGCTATTGAGATTAATGAAGCCAGTCATTGCCCCTTGTGATCTCAAGTGTGTGATTTAGGGATGCCTGGCTGTTGGGATCTGGAACGAGGCCCTTCAGACCTGTGGGACGTGGATCGCTGCATGGCAATGAGACAGTAATGGTTTTCATTGCAGCCATAGGCTGAATCTGGGAGAGGAAGGGCTCTGTTGTGCCTCCTGAGCACTGGAAAAGATGTGCAGGGGTTGTGTATACAAAACATTGCAGAAAATAGCTATTCCATCTGTGCTTCTCCTCAGTCTGCCTCAACTTATTCCCCTGTACTCTCTGGCATCCTTAAAGCCCCGGATAGCAAAGACTGAATGTACTGTGCTACAAGCACAGGATTTGCAGGTGTCACCAGTGTTGCTGGTCCTTGTCTGAGCAGGAAAGTTTTATGTCAAGTGTCCAGGTGATTTGCAGGAAGGCTTTGTGCAACTATGCCCATCCTTACCAAGGAAGGGAAGACACCTCCTTGGTTTGAAATCGGTTTAATCCTGCATGCGTGAAGAGTTGCCTCCACCAGGCTGTTCCAAGCTGCTGGAACTGGTGTGTGACATCCCATCCAAAGCTGTAAGCAAGTCTCTCATGTCACAGAGGAAAACAAAATAGTGTTCGCTGCTGCCAAACAGTGTGTCACAAGAGAAAAATCCTCTCCTGGCTCTTGCAGGGAAACCGCTGATGCCCTAGTTGGGAAAAGGGTCTGACGGCAGTCTCCCAAAGTTGCTTGCTTCTGTAAAATGGGGCAGAGCATTCAGTTTTGCCATGCCAGAATTGGCTGCTCTATGTTTCTGTACTGCTTCTTAGTGACCGCTTCCTTTCTGCTCCCTTCAGTGTGTTAGAGAAGTCTGTGCAAACATTCAAAAAGGGCCAACAAGTTAAAACACCTCAGGCTGATGTTTTTTTAACTGATGGATGCCAGATGGCCACGTGACACCAGAGTGCATGTACAGTGCCTGAACATCTGGCAGAGCTCTTCCAAGAGAATCCGTTGGATGGTCCCCACAGGGAGTTCAAAGAAGTTGTACTTGCAGCTTTCTGCTGCACAAATAAGCCAGCTTAACTATAGCATGTCATTTCTAGTTGTCCATCTACAGCTCAAAACTGATCTCTGTGTTGCTGAAACCATGTGCAAGTGCAGGGCAGGTGAATGTCATGGTTAAAATTACAAACAAGGCCATTTGTTCAAGGGAAAGGGACTGAGGCCTTTTCTAAGCTCAGACATACTGGGACTTGTGCTTTCACTGGGGATTGGACCTGAAATCCATAGCCAGATCATAACTATTCCAAAGTTTTGGAGTTTTTTCAGTTTTCTCCTGATCAACAGAAATGTTTAATCTATTCTGATGTGTGCTATAATAAAACATGTGCTGTACTCTGTGAAAATGGAACTTCTGGCTTGAATATAGATAGCGTGTGAGTAATCTGTAACATCATCACCAGTAACAAGACCATTTTAAATGAAAGTCTGCCCTGTTGTGTCCAGCTGGAAGTTGATAGATCCATCTCTTGAATAGTTCTCAGAAACCTTGCTCCTAGTCAAGAATGTTGCTCCACTTTTTCTTCGGTTGAAACAAAGAAGAGACAGTTTTCTTTCTGGTTATTATTTTACTTGACAGTGTTTTTTTGGTGTTTTTTTAAAAATACATGTTATGTAACAGCTTTTGCAGAAAGAAGAAACCAACTGTGTCTTGTTAAAAAGGAGGGTGAAGGGTAGAAGTGGGTGGACAGCCCCTTCCCACACCTCAGAGCCAGCTTCCCCAGGCTCCTGATCTGAACTTGTGAATGTGGGTCCTGTTGTGTGCTGCCTTCTCTTTAAAGGATGTGGTCCTGGAACAAAAGAGCCGGGGTAATGCGTTTTCTTTAAAATCCACAGCAAGTGCAACTGTGGTTTTAGCTTTGGAAGTGACTTTCTGAATTTGAATATATAATTTTATTTTTTTTTTTTAACTCCAGAAGCGAATTTATGAAGTTGACTGCAAGATCATTAAAGCAAAACAAACTTTATGGCCTTCAAAGTTTTCTTGAAGAATATTTTCAGCTCATCTGAAGATGACAGTTAATTTGAGCTGTGATGCCCATAGTGGCTTGTACAATCCAGAGTGTTCCTTCTGTGAATAGCAGATCTGTAGTCTCACAGACCAGTCTCGGATTTTGGCAGTTCTTCAACAAGTTGGTTCTTCCAGAAAGTGGCTGGGAGTAATGAGAGTTAATATGAGGGGATATTGGATTTCAGAGAGAAATTTTCCTGGCTGGATAAACAGAGCTTTTAATCTTGCAGAGATATGTTGGCCTATTTGGACAACAGGGTGATTCCCAAGTGGAGGAAGCGGTTTGGTTAGCCAGAAATAATCTCATATTTCTTATTAATGGAAAAATCTTGTCTTCAAACCAAAGTTTGTTATTTGATTGTCTTAGTGTGGGTGTACAGTGCATTCATTTGGCTCAGCTTCTGCTTATGTTGAGTTTAGCTATGAAAAGATCCTATGGTAATGTGTGGCACATAGGCGCTTACCACCAAACACCTGTTTGAGATCCTTCCTCCAGTTGCAATATGAAAGGAGCCTTGTGATACCATTTCAGCCTGTCATCATAAACTGCCTCCCGGCAGTACTTTTTGTCCGTGAGAGATCTACCTCTCAAAGTTCTTGAAACACAGGACCCTGCTTCTTGCTAAAGGTGATCATCCAGGCTGGTGTGTTTTTAACACTGGAAGATAATACAGGCTCATTTATAGCATGTCTTGGCGTGACATCTTCATGCATTGTGGATGAGTTCATCAGCAGTAAGAACAACCCCTGTGGTCCTGTGCTGGAGCATTGGGCAGCCCTGGTGGCCGAACCATCGAAAATCACCGTTCCCAATCCAAAATGCATCAGTCTGGCTTAAAAAAATACAGCTTCTGCTCCTCCTCTGCTCTGCTGTTTTGTTCTGGGTTATTCAGTATTCATGTTTTTGAGATTTCTATGTATCAGTGGTAGTTGTAAATCTTCCTTTTTAATAATAAAAGCTGTGGGGTTTGAGGCAATCACAGGACTCCTGGAGCTCGGCTCTGTGGTCAGAAATACTAAGGATTTGTTATACTGCTGCTGTTACTGGGTAAATTGGTAGTTAAACGTGAGGACAGAGGTTGGTTGTTATTGTTGCATTTTACATCATTCTTAAGTATGACATAAACTTGAGACAACCCACTCATGAGACCTGGGACAGTTGAGTCAGCTTTTTCCTTTTTTTCTTGGTGCCTGCAAGTGAATTACATGTGTTCTTCCAGCTTTTACAACTAATAGCCCACCAAGAAATGAAAATTCCCTCCTGTTTACCTTGTAGTCAAGTAAAGGAATTGGAATCACAGTCTTCTCTGTGTTTTTGGGTTGGATGGTTTCCACAGGACTGGGAGGGTGCAGAGGAGGGGGTTGCGCTGTTCAGCGCGGAGCAGGAGTGGAGATGGCCAGCTGCCACCTGCGTGGGGCTGCCCTTACGCCCGGTCGGGTTCACACAGCTCTGCACCCCGCTGCCTGCATCCTCCTCCGCCTTGCTGCCCGGCCTTTGTGTGTTGGGATCCCGGCGATGGGCTCAGGTTGGAAGAAGGATTGATCTTCCCGGGCTTTGATGTGTTAATTCCCCAGAGGAGCTGTTTGCTCCGCCTGGGGAATGCTGCCGCTTCACGGCTCCACTTCCCACACCTCCTGCTCCGCTGCCGTTCACCTCCATCCTTGGTTAGACGAGGAAACCTGCCGTCACTTAACCTCTCTGTCTCGGTTCAGAGGAGCCCTGACAGTGCCTGCAGTGCTGGAGCTCCTGGGCTGCCTGCCACAGTCGCTCGTGTCCTTTAAATGCATGAAGATAGTCATGACCAGCATGGAATATAGCTGGGACATTCACGGACACTGTGTCTGGCTAAATAAGGTAAGGCTATCTGTGTGTGTTCTGGCTCTTGCATTTCTCTGAGAGCCATAGCTGGGCAATGCTGGTAGGGAATAAGCGTTTTGTCTTTCTCTCGTATCAGATACCAGCTGAGCTGCTGTTGAAGAAACTGAGTATTTTGAAACCGTTGTATCTTCCCTATTCAACAGCCATGTTATTTATATTTAGAAAATGTTTCAGGTAAATTCCTCAGAGTGAAGGTCTGTCTTAAGCTGGTTTTCTTTCAGAATTCACTCCTATTGTAGTGAAGCCTTTAAAATACAACGCGGGGGGTTTGAGTGGGGTGGGGTTTGTTTTTTTTCCCGTCACCTGCTCATTCGGTAGGGAGGAACTAATCTGTAAACTTTAGGAAAAGCTTAGCAGCAGGTCTGCCTGCCTACTGCTGGAGCATGTGGAGCAGGCTGCAGATACTCAGAATGATGAGCAGGAAGGTGTGAAATGCAGGAGATGCTGGTTTGGGAGGGCAGTGGTGGGCTCCCATGCAAACTGGTTATGGATTTTGTTCAGACAGATTTGACCAGTGTGAATTTGGGATGGAATCAATACTTACAGAGGGTTAAGCTGCCATAGCTCTGTATGACAGGGGAAATGGTGGCGAATACTTTGCTTGGAAAACCTGGAGGCTCTGCCTGTGGCACACCGAGCCAATGTCAAGGTAGCTGAGGCTGGCGAAGCCCCCCTGCAAGGGACTCCCTAAAACTGAGTGAACAGGCAGAACAGCCGTGCTTAGTTAAGCATAGGTAATGTGTATGATAATGATCTGAACAACGTAAGCATGTTGATGAGCTCTAATTTAACTCCAGATGGTCAGGAAAGAGATGTCAGGGACAGCTCACCCAACTGTTGACAGGGCTGTGGTGGTCCAAACAGTCAGTGCAATCTGCCGTACAAGAAAATAATGCTGTGGAGTGGCAGCTCCTTCTATAGAAACCAAATTGCATCTCCAGCAAGAACAGTGTGATTTGTTCTGCTTATTTTATCTCAAAAGCAGAAGAGAAAATGAGGGTATCAGCTGCAGTAGGTTAAAAATGTGTTTTATTTTTGAAAGGAGAATTCAGTAATTGAGAGGAAACTGACTTTTCTATTTAATTAGGAGGCTTAGAACAGCAGCTATTAGAAACTTTCCTGTGGTATGGAATGCTAACTCACTTCCAGGGAAAATGCATTAAAGACTGAGGGCAGGCAAGGTGTGAAAGTGTGGTGATGCATCTAGTTATTACATGAGTAAGTCCCTCCAGAGCAGTGTGGATTTTTACACTTACATGATTACAGACAAAGCTTAAACACATGTTGAACAGATTAGCCATGGTTTGATCTTGCAGAGTTTTTAAGTGCACTGGATCTGGTCTTATAAGGCGTTTTAAGTAAACGCTTAACCTCAAACTTCTGCGAAGCCTCAATGACATCGTGACAATTGTTCTTTTGTTTTTAGGATTAAGATCAGTATTGGTAAATCTGCATTCTCTTCCCATACAGTGTTTTGCAATTAATCCCTAAATTGAAAACACATGCTAAGTCTAACAGCTCAATTGAGCATACATTTTAAGTTGCTGATGAAGAAGAGCCTTCTTTGGAAAATGGCAAAGCTTGTCTTACACAGCTAATAAAGTATGTTAATCCTGCATTTACTTGGATGATACAGATTTGATCCAGAACTACCAAGGGCCCCAAATACTCCTGCAGTTGCTATTGAATCAAATATTTACTTTGTTGTTGTTGTTAAAGCACAGCCATTGCTCTGCAGAGTGAGTAGTTGCTGGGCTCAGTCTAAGGGGAGGCTGCAGGTCCCCAGGTGGAGAGAAACTCCTCCTGAAGGATGCACTGAGTATTGCTCACCCAGGTTTTGCACACCAGGTCTCCTGGCATTTTTCAGACCTCCCTGCAGCCTGTTCGTCCCCGTTGGGGCACCCTCTATCCCATCTCCTGATGCACTGCTTTCCCATATCCAGTGTTTGAGCACCTTCCCTCTCTTTCATTTCAGTCCGGTCCACTGCCGTCATTACAGTGTTCTTCTTTTCATGTGTTTCATCTCCTCTCTCCCTTCCTCATCTCTCTGGGAAGAAAATCATGACAGGTATCAACTTTATACCTTTGAAGACAGCACAGAGGAGAGATGCAGGAAGGCATCTTGTGGCTGTTACCTGCAGGTCTCTGGTCTCTACACTATCGTAGGAGGTGCTGGGGCTGCTACTCTGTGAAATAGCTGCCATGACCTTTCTGTGTTGTCCTTTCTCCAACTCTCATCTTTTTCCCCACTGAAACCAAAGACAGTAACTTTCTTGCCTTTTTGTACCTAAAATGAAGAGTTAGTCCCAGGTATTATGCAGAAGTTACAACATCTCAGGCAAAAAGCAAACTGCTGTTGTGTTGTACACAAAGTTTTCTATTTTTGGTGTACCTCAGGAGATCTGTTTTTATGCAGATTTTACAAAATATTTTTGGCAACAGTCAGCAAAGATATCTTTGTATTTGGTTTTCTGGGAGAACAAGTTTTACCCTAGTCCTATTTGGGGTTCCCATCACCTCCTCCCTTTTTGTTATGGCAATGTGGAGCTGTGGCCTGAACTCTCACTCTCTAAAAGTATGATGTGCACTTTCCTGTGCTTCAAGAAAGACACTGAGGTGCTGGAGCATATCCAGAGAAGGGCAACAAAGCTGGTGAAGGGTCTGGAGGGCAAGTCTTACGAGGAGCGGCTGAGGGAGCTGGGGGTGTTTAGCCTGGAGAAGAGGAGGCTGAGGGGAGAGACCTGACCACTCTCTACAATGACCTGAAAGGAGGTTGTAGTGAGGTGGGGGTCAGCCTCTTCTCCCAGGCAACTCATGACAGGACAAGAGGGCATAGTCTGAAACTGTGCCGGGGGAAGTTCAGGCTAGAAATGAGGAGGCATTTTCTTCACGGAAATGATCGTTAGGCATTGGGATGGGCTGCCCAGGGAGGTGGTGGAGTCACCATCCCTGGAGGTGTTTGAGAAAAGACTGGACATGGGACTTAGTGCCGTGGTCTACTGGATATGGTGGTGTTAGGGCAAAGGTTGGACTTGGATTATCCCAGAGGTCTCTTCCAACCTAATCAGTTCTGTGATTCTGATTCTGTGCCGAGCAAAACAGGATTTTTTTGAGAAATGTGAACCCAGTTTAACAGCAAAGGTGTCTTGGCAAGATGCTATGCTATGCACAATGACTAGCATTCTACTTTAACACCTGATCGGTTTTCACAGCATTGTAAAGACATTGTCATTGTACTGTGAAACGAATACTTCCCTCCCCATGTTTTCTTCATGCAGTCTTTGGTTTTAGTTAATTTGTGTCTGGTTGCTGTGACAAGAGGTATCGGGAGGTTCAGTGGTTAGGGTGCTGATGTGGTGGTTGGGAGGCAGGGAGTTGGGTCTGTGCTTTGCCAAGGACTTTCCTGTTAGCCCCAGCAGGGTGGAGTGGGTCTTGGCGCCTCAGCTGCCTGCTTCTAATGAGGGATGAATATCACTTTCCTACATCAGACACATATGCTGGATTGGTGAATGTGTTGCATATTACAAAGCATGGACACTGTTCTTAAGGAGGCTGAGTAAGTGCCTGAGATCTGCTGGAGGACTTTAAATGAGAAGGGAGCTACAGAATAGCAAAAGTATACAAAAACCTTGGTTTTGTATTTCACATACAAGTCAAGTTACAAAATTAAAAGCATAATCTGCTAGTTGAGCAGCTAACAAGTTTATTTTGGAAGCTCTTCCACTTCTTTCACCTAAATTAAAGTCTTACAAAACTGACGATCTCACTGACCTTGAATGGAAATCCTATGACATGAGCTAAATTTTGGTAGAGGTCAGGGGAAAACCAAGGCGAACTCAGAAGTTTAGGGTACTTCTGCCTTGGTGCTTAGTGTCTGGGTGGTCAGAAGGCCTAGTAATTTACTGCTAAATAATTCAGGTAGAGGGTATCGTTATGATTTGAGGTATTGGTACAAATTACTAGAGAGCATCTTTTAGTCTGCTGTAGCTCTTGTAGCAGTTACGCATGCATGCTTGGGAAACACATTTGCTACTGCACACTGATTTGAAAGCTGCCAGGACACAGCCTGATTTCTTGAGAGCGCTAAGGTGAGGTCAGATACTTTGTCCCCCCTCCTGTTTGCTTTGTGTCTAATCTTTAAGTAGTGCTGTGTCTAATCTTTAACTAATCTTTAACTTAGAAAAGGAGTTGTAGCCAGCAGGTTTCCTGAGGCTTCCTCTGCAATTGAGGAGATGAGCTGCTTGAACAGGAGATTCAAAGCGTGAGCCTGAGGCTTGCAGCTCCTAAGTGATGGTGGCCTCCCAAGGCAGGGTCATACTACAGACTCACTGGGGCATGGGGATTAGTCGCCCGGTTTCTTTTTGTCACATATTCAGAAGGAAATCAAGGCCCCTCAATGTTGGTGGGAGTCTTTGCTGAGCACACTGGATTTCAGAGCAGCTTCTCAGACTCCTCTAAGCGATTTATGAAATGATGGGAACAAGAATTTCTTTTCTGAGCTGAGATCTGATTGTGCCGTCCATCACAAAGTGCTTTGAGACAGCTTTGAATATGGATAGAGTAAAATCCTCCCGCTGCTCAAGAGCATTGAAGTTATTATGAAGAAAGAAAGTTGCTGATTCCTCTGAACTCTCTGATGGCATTAACATGTATTCTTGTTTCTCTCTAGCCTCAGGCAGCTTTACAAAGAGATGTGTTTAGAGTGCAGACATTCACCCATACCCAGTAAAATGTGCCTGATGTAAAACGATGTCTCTTACTGTGTGTTTTAGGAAAAAATTGTTCGACTTGCAAGAAGCATAATGCACATTTTGTAGATCATGCGTTGGTTTTTTTTCACTTGCTGAATGTCTCAGGGTATTTGTCTCTTTGCAAGTATGGCTTAGCATAATACATCATTGAGCACAAATTTTGTTAACAAAATGCTGAATGCACAGTAAGTGAATATTTCAGAATTGGGTCATCAGAAGGTTCATCCTTTCTTGTCTTTAAACCTCTGAACAATTTTTGTCCTGAGTGGTGGCCGTGTATCCTTTGTTGACAGTTCGTTTAATTTGTAACCCTTTCGGAGCTGGAGAATACTTTAAATCTGTTCTTGAACTGTGCAGACTGAAAATACTCCTTAAGTGTGTTGGTAACATTGAATGACGCTTATGGTATGATAGCTGACTAAGCGATATTTGCTATTGTTTTCAGACTAATGGACACATATCTGGGAATGGAGATGTGTATCAAGAAAGGCTGGCTCGTCTGGAAAATGATAAGGAATCTCTTGTTCTGCAAGTGAGTGGTCACCTAAATTATTTTTTTCTGCTCTTGCATTCATAAGACTTTTTGATAGTTTGTGAGGAAACCTCTGAGGATTTATTTGCAGTTGTGTCATCTTGGACAGTGTTCAGAAGACTTGCTGATACCTGAGAGTTAACCCAGATTAAGGATAGGTATGAATTTAGGTTTAGATTGCAGGAAAAATCTAAAGGCCTTTCTTTCTGTGTATTTGATCTCTTTTTGAATCTTGTTAGCTGAGCAGGTCTGCAGAGCAACCACCTTCTTATATTCATGTGTACCCTTAAGATCGGCATTTTCCATGACCATTCACATGCTGTCTGCATCAGGTGACAGATGTCCTGTTCTCATGAAAGGTGACTAAAGCTGCAGGAGTGACCAACGGGCAGGAGGAGACAAGCAGATGGCCCTGTTGCTGGGCTGGACTGGGTCAACCCTGGGTGCTCTCGCCAGCTGGCTTACTCTTGCCGTTGGAGTTGGGACTACTTGGTACCGCTTGGTCTGTGCAGGCGTCCTACTGTCCCGTGATGCAGACCTGGCCTAGGGGCTGTGACAACGCCGAGCACTGTTCTAGGCAGCTTGCCCTCATTCCCAGCAGTACTGCAGATTTCCTCAAAAGACCCTATTTAAAACAAAAAGTTCATTCAGAAAAGGCAAAATGAGACTCAGTCTGCAGTCTCAAAGGTGTTGTCTTGGTCTTGCCTAGCCTCAGTCTGTGTGTTTTAACCTCCTTTGCTTTTACTGTTCTGAAAAGGGGAAGCTGTATGCTATGGTACACTGTGTGCAATCACTTGGAAAGAAGAATAAATTATATGCAGTGAGATTTAGCTATTTGGTTGTTAAGGCAGGAGCTAATGGGTTTTATTTAATGTATTGTCACAGCAAAGGCGTAATTGTTGACTGTGAAATGCAGCAGCCACCCCTTGTGAAAACTTCCAGGACAAGTCAGGAAGGGAGATGCAGAATTGCAATGCATCTGACAGAACTTCAGCTGAAATTCCAGTAAGCGTGAGGGGAGAGCTTTCCCTCCTCTCCTCTTTCCTTTGCCATGCATTGTGTCCACTGCAGAGCTCTGCTGCTGCTCCTCCTCCCTCCGTGGTCCTATTTAATCTTTGGCCCATGCAGTACTGTTACTCACATACAGTTCTTCAGGTGACACGTAGGGCATGGGTACAAGGTGCTAAGTGTGCATCCCTTTTTTTTCTGCTGTGCAGGTAAGTGTGCTTACAGACCAGGTGGAGGCCCAAGGAGAAAAGATTCGGGATCTGGAGTTCTGTCTAGAGGAGCACAGGGAGAAGCTGAATGCCACGGAAGAGATGCTGCAGCAGGTATTTCACAACCCCGTGTCTGTCTTGCTGTCTGTCTTTGTTCTGCCTTAACAAACTGCATTTTGCTTTGGTGAGAGCAGTGCACTTCAAGGGGTTGCACCCCTTGATGTCTCTTGACTAAGTAATAGTTTCTATCATATTTGCTTTAAAGTCTTTGTACTTAGTAATGTCAGTGCTGCTTTACACTGTAGGAATCCAGTTCTGCTCTCCTTTGAGCCTTTCCTCACTGAACTTCAAAGAGACTTGGATTAAAGCCTCTGGCAGGATGGGTGGATTTCCCTCAAAGCTCCTTGCTACCCAGAGCAACTGTCACAACAGACAACCTTTTTTGTCGTCCTGGCAGCCAACCCATGACAGTGCCCCTGTGATCTCAGATGCATCATAGGTGCCTAGAGTCTGTCAGATGAGTAATAGCTGTGTCCTAGGGCTTCAGATGGTGCAGGGAACAGAGTGATGCTTTTCCCCATGAAAGAGGCATTTAACTGTGGAAATAAATTACTGATTTCTTCCCCTTGGATGAATAATTCTGTTGTCTTCCTTTTTATCTTGAATCAGGAGCTTTTAAGCAGAACATCCCTTGAAACTCAGAAGCTGGATCTTATGGCAGAGATTTCCACTCTGAAGTTAAAGCTTACATCTGTAGAGAAGGATAGATTGGACTATGAGGACAGATTCAGAGACACAGAGGTGAGTAAAACCCAACTGAATTAATTGTGAAAGCTGTATGTGGCTTCACATTACCTGAAAATTTACTGGTTTTTTTTTTTTTTTTCTGCCAGGCAAGAGGGAACTCATCTTTAAGGTTAAAACATGTATCTCTTAAAATAAAAAGTGTCCTCTTTGGTAAAGTCTGGTTTTATAAAGAAAGATTTCCAAAACTAGTTTTTGATTCTTGCCATCAGATCTCAGGAGCGATGGCATTTAGGATGGATTTAAATAAAGTCATGACCAAACTGTCATCTTCTTAGTAAGGCATGTCTGAGGCAAGCGCTTAAGCCCGTTCCAAGTACAAAAAGCATGCCTGTGCAAAGACACAGCCCACTAAAAGACGTAACTTTTGGTTTCGATAACAAAGAGAATGAGGTGTCTCAGTGTGAGGGCATTTTGAAACCTCACTTCAAACGCCAGCCTTACAGAAGCCCAGGACCAAGAGGCCAGTAGTTACTCATCTCCACCTGACTTGAAGTCCAGCGGTGTACAGTGCCAGGTGGAGCTGCCCTCCCTGGCAGTGCTCTCCTGAGGCATTTGCCCTCTGTGCGCCACAAATCTGTGTAGCTGAACCTTGCTCGTGTTTGAAGCCAGAAAGCCTCAAAGCAGGTGGGCAAACCCAGTTTTTCCAGGAAATTCCAAGAATCAGCCTGAGCTTTGCTGCCAGGGTGACATACTCCATATCAGAAATACCTTGGAGTCTGCCTAGGGAGCAGAACAAGATTTCCAGTTCTGGGTTCATAAATGAGCTCGAATGTCAGATGTTCATATTGTGGATGTTCCAGATCTCATTCATTTCTAGAAGGAAAGAAGCCGTAATGTCATCACAGGAGACAAAATTTGCCCTTTCCACTTCAGTCAGTGGTTCACCAACTCCCTTCTAATTTCCTACGTATTTTCCAATGAAGTGTCGTTCCTCACTTGTATTGCAAGCATAAGAGTAAAAGTTAGGCTTGCTTTTGAATTACTTTCTTTGGACCTGCCTGAAGTAATGCACAGACCCAAAGAAGTCTATGTTGAAAACTAATTGCTTGAATCATGTTCAGATTTGAAAGGTGGCGATCATTTACATAAAGATGGCCGTGCCCATTCCTGCAGTGTAGCACATCTGGGTGTTGCCACTCTGTGGGTTGTATTCTTGTTGCCTCCCGTTACCTTTTCCTCTAGTTTGATACCGGGTGTTATGTGGAGGATCACAGCATTGCTTTAAAAGCAACCGATTTTGCAGTCCAGGCGACTACTGTGCATGGCAATGCTGGAGAAATTGGCAGGGGGATAGGTGGAGGGAATCACTGAAGGTCTTCTGCGTCCATAGGAGGCGTGTTAAAGAGCTGGCTGCTTTCACAGCTCCCGTGAGGTGTCTCTGCCCACACAGTGCTTGGCGGTTTCACAAATTACAGCGTACAACAAATAACTCTCTTCACCTGTATACTGACACCTATCATAAGCAGCCCAAATGATAGATAAATGAGTTGACATCAGCAGTAAATGGCTTTGGGCAGGCAAGGTTTGATCCAAATGACTGCAGTGAGCAGGTGCTCTTCAGAACTGGATTCTACTGCATCTCCATTTGTAAATGCCTTGTGGTTTCTTGTGCTTTCCTAAACAGGTAACAAAAGTGATTGGGCTTTGAGTGATTCGCTTCCTCTCTTTCTATCCTTATTTTTACTGAATATGATTCGTTGCTGAGCTTTCCTGTACTCCCATTTCCTTTGTTTTCCCCCTGAACTGCAGTCTCCCCATAATTTAGTAGCACAACTGAGCTTACCAAGAAGGTGGACACGGAGCTACCTCTGTTCCCAGAGAAGTGGTTACAGTGTGGGGACCACATGAACTGCAACTCTGTAGGCTCTGTGCAAGAGGCTTACCTGCATGGCAGCTATGAAGACCTTTCTCTTTGAAATATCTTGAAAAACACTTAATGTCTTTGATAAAAATAAGATGTTTAAAAGGTAATGACTATAATTAGGGGCTATATATATCCTGGATATTTATACCAGAACTAATGAACTATTACTGAAATGTGCCTCCCTCCCTTTGAAAACCAGGATGATGTAGCTTAGTGTGATAGAAGTTGTTATGTTGTTTCTTCTTTGTTTCAACACTTTATAGCTGTAAAAAGGCTTAGGCTTAGACACTGAAAGGGATAATATGTCTCAATTTCCCTTTTGTTCCATGAAAAAATGAATGGGTAATTATTTGTAAGGGCCTCAGCCATACAAAATCTCTAACAGGTATTTTGGAAGCAGTACTTATTCAGAGGTACACAGTATTTATTCAGTGTTGATCTAACTATATTTCTGTTTAAAGTAGTAGATGATCAATTATTTCAGCGGAGCTGAGTATTTAAATGAATATTTAAAATATTCTACTGTAAAACACATTATGGCATTTACATGCACTGTTCAAAATGAAAAAAAGTTCATACTCAAACTGGGAAAGAAAACTATGAATATTGCTTCTGGTTTTATTTAGTCAAAAGAAAGTGAAAAGAAAAAACAACATTGACATGTTACAACAACTTCTGTGGAGCTACTGTCTCCTACTGAATTACCATTCAGATTAAATCCTTCATATTATCCAGTTTTTATTAATGTCTGTCATTGCAGCTTCCCATTCCAGCTTGGTAGGTTTCTCATATTCACCATTCTTTCTCTGAACAGATGCTTTGCTAGATCTGTAAGTTTTTTTTCCTTTGTGCTCTAGCACTTTGTTGTCTAGATGTTCACAAATACACAGCTTTTTCAAAGCTGATTGTATACTTAATAGAGATTTATAATTGTTCTGTTCTTTAAATCGTTCCAGTCTTTCCACTTTCTCAGCAGACACCAGTATTGTTTTCCTTAAGGAGCGCGGGTGGTCTGAGTTGGGCTGAGTTTATGTAAGAAAATATCATACAAGGGAGTTTATTTAGGGAGGAGTCCATAACCAGACAGTCTTTGAAGAGCAGCCAGAGGGTAAACTGGCTCACTCATGGGGAATTCTTCATAATTTAAACACCACCAGTCTCCTTTGTGCAGGTGAATTTCTGAGCAGAGCAAAATGACTAATGTAATTTGTGTTTCCAGTGCCACTAAGGAAGCCTCTGATCCCCGAAGCTTGAAGTTCTCATTGCTTTTTTGTGCCTCCCTGGTCCTGCTATGAAGAGCACATGAGCAGGGAAGGAAAAGGCTTTGGGAAATAGGAGTCTGTATGTCTCACCCCGTCAGTTCCATTCATGGATCCATGCAAGGAACAGCTGTTGGGTATTTGCATGGAGGGACCTCACTCTGGGTCAGAAGAGGATGTTTTCATGGCTCTTTCCTGTTTTGCAGGTTTTTAAGACAGGAACATACATTATGCCCAGGGCAGGTATTTTAACCCATTTATGGGTGCCTGAAGAGGAGGTATTAAATGCAAACAAAGCAGGTGCCATACACTGGCCACCATGTTGGGTGACTGTTTTACTACTGATTCATCCAAGTCATCCAGGGAACTGAGTGGGTTTTCGGTCTGGTCTCAGATCCTGATGAACCTGTACGACACCCTGAGTGCCACGGGGACATGCACACCTCAAGCATCACACTGGTCCCAAAAGCTCTTCAGGTCAGAAGCAGTTTATAACGGTTGGCACGTTCAGGTTTCAAACAATGCTGTGTTCTCTGTGCTGGCGCTGCTGCAGGATGGGGCAAGGCTCTGTCCTTGCTGTGAAAGGGCAGCAAGAGGGAAAGTGAAATACACTGGGAGGATTAGGCTTTCTTAGGGAATCTTAGTGCCTTTGACAATCTCCTTCTCTGGTAGCTTGCCCAAAGTTAAATAGTAATTATTTATTTACCTAATGATGGTCTGTATATGGAACCTGGTGAATCTTTAGTGTGCCCCTCTGCCTCAAAAAGATGAGAATGAATGTCATTTACAGTGACTGTGTTGTAGATAACTGAAGATATGAGTTAATGGTGCCCTTGCAAGAGAGCAATTGAAAATATTTTTAGGGCAAAGCATACTGTTAGGACTTGTCTTTAGTTCTATTTAACCCTTGAGAAATCGTACAGTATTTTTGGCGACCAGTTACCAGTGGTAAAGGATCCAATTACCCATGAGACCCATAACAGATTAAGCAGAAGAATTCAGTTTCTGCTCCAAGATCTTACACTCTTGGATTCTGGTTGCAGGATTGCTCTGTTTTCTGTGACCTTGTGAGTACATCTTGACACTGCTGTTAATCGATATGGGTTGTGGTAACTTTTTGTCATAAAAGGAGAGGAGTTTTAGTTTGTTACTCATTTTGCCTCATGGGGGCCTTTTGAATACAGGTAACTGGTTTCCCTCTCCTCCTTCAGTATTTTAAAAGTCAGGTAGTTCAAGTGATAAATATGTAGGCAGCAACCTCAGCAGTTTTGACATTGGATTATGCTGAAGCAAAAATGATGGCTACAGGACAGAAAAGCCCCAAACAAATCAATTGTCATAGTGTCAAAGCTGACCATTATACTTGGGAACATAGATTTCTTAGAGATCTCGAATACTTGGTGTTGATAAGAAACAGCTCAATTAATGTCATCATGCAGACTGACATCTGTGTACATTTATACTTAGAAGAATGATGTGCTTTGTAAAGCTCACACATTGAAGAATCAGTGAGGGATTGCAGTTGTACCCAAATCAGAAAGTCATACATTAGCATTAGTAATTAGTAATAGCATCAAAATGCTCTATATTTTCATTTTCCTTGTAGTTCTGGTAATTGAGCTTGGATCTTGCTAAGGAAATACAGATGCTGCTCTGTTGCCATCAGATTCATTAAGAACAAAATAATAACCAGAGGCTTGTAAGCTCAGAAAATGTGGCATGGGGCTGGAAGGCAGGTGTTACTAGGGACCCATGAATACCCTCTAAGTATCAGCTGTTGGCTTGTTAATTTATAAATTATAAATCTCTTAATTATACAATTAGCTCTGAAAAATTGTGCTTACAGTTTTTAGCTCGATGTACAGCGTTGCTTGACACAGATAGGATTTGCCTTACAATGTAGGAAGACAAGCAAACCTAAGTACCATGCTACCTTCTTGGTAGTTTGAAAGCTGTTATGCTGCGGTTCAAGTCCTCTTATGTTTTCTAGGGTGCACAAAGAGCTCATAACCTCTTTTGAAGAGTTTCCTGGTGATACAGCATTACAGTGGCTGATGAGAAAGTGCCTTTTTTCCTTCCCCCCCCCACCCCAATGTAACACTGATATGGTGTCCATGCGTAAACTAAAGGTCAATGAGATATACATGAGGCAGAAGTTTCCTGGACATCTTTGAGTTGTGCAAAAGCCACAGCTTTTTGGTAGTGTGTTCCCCTGCTGAGCAGGAAGATCATTTTCCCAATAAGCTGTGCTTTGTTTTCTCTTATATGGAGGGACACTGTCACGGCTGTCCCCTAGGCTTCCTGCAGGTCTGCAGCTGGCCACTTAAGATCCTGTTTCCCCATCTAAAGGATGGAGAGGTTTGGAGAAAGAGTGCCTTGCACCTTGGTGGGGCAGTCAAACTGAAGGTTCACTTGACTGCTGCAGGGAGGGAGCTGTAGAGCTGGTGGCACTCAGGGCTGACCTCCAAACCTGGTAGGTCTCTCCGGGAGGATGGCCAGGAGGTCGAGTTGTCCTCCTGAAGAACTCTGATGTGAGTTGGTGGTGGCTCCAAGTTTCTTCCAAGCCAGGCTGAATTTGCAAAGCTCAGATGTAGTGGTATCATTGATGCTTAAAGACATATGCCTTTGTACTTGTAGGAACCAGTGATGGCTTTTCCATTCAGCTGTCAGTTAGAGGGGCTCATCTGAGTGGTGGAAACATGGATTTACACTGTAACCGCTTCATATTTTGAAAAGGCGGGTGACGGCTGCCAAGGCTGGGGTGAGATGGACTGGGGAAGGGAGGATATGGCTGCCACAGTTTTCCATTACCCACTTGTAGTGGTGGACATCCAAGCAGCTGGGCAGCCAGAGGGGTAGGAGGCCTTTCTTGGCCCTCAGCACAGGGATCACAACTTCAGTTTATGTCTCCCTTTGTCCTCTGCCCTCTTGCATTCAGTGCAATAATGCAGAAACTGAGAAATACAGTCCCTGGATATCTAGGAAACTCTGAATTGCTTGACTTAGCTATGAATTTGGGTGGTGTGGTTTTGTGCACGGAGTGCCTTTTATTGCTGCTGTGTTTTTACAGTCCTACCAATGGGTAGCTATTGTTCTGTTTTGTTTATTGAATTTCTTTGTCGTTTCTGGTCTTGTTTTTCCCCTCACTCAGGATTTGATCCAGGAAATAAGTGAATTGCGGTTGAGAGTGGGAGAAATGGACAATGAAAGACTTCAGTATGAGAAAAAACTGAAAACAACCAAAGTAAGTGAAGAAGCAGAGGTGGGTGTAAGTCAGGCTTTTTAGAAGTTTGCTCTCTTTTCCTCGATCCTTGCCTGCACCCTTGAGCACTCTCAAGCCCAGGAGTTTCATGGTACTCGCTTAGCAACAAGGGTTGTTTCCAAATTTCATGCTATAGCTTTCAGATCTGGGCATTGTTTTTATGAAGGATAACTTACCATGTAGCTGGCTGTTAACAGTAAATTTATTACCTGTTTAGACCCTTGTTTCACCTATGTGTTCAAGAAACACAGTTACAATACATAAGGCATGTGGCATAGGTGAGACCAAAGCTGAGCATTTGTTTTCTCCTAAATGTGCTAAAAATCAGCCACTTCTGAAGAGAAAGCATTCACTTAATTCTAGCAACCTGTTTCTGCAAGTGTCTAACTTCTCTTTGCCATTTAGCTTTGTCTCTTTTCTATCTTTAGTTTTCTCTCACTCCTCTGTCTCTGTTACCAGTCTTTAATGGCCAAACTTTCTAGTATGAAAATCAAAGTGGGTCAGATGCAATATGAAAAGCAGCGGATGGAGCAAAAAAGCCAGATGCTAAAGGTGTGGTAGTTTCTGGATAACATTGGGCCTGTTTTGAATTCTTCATGTTCTGCCATTTTATGGTCTGTCTTGCATCGTTCTGTCATACTCTGTTCTTCATTAATTGCTGTGTGTTGATATGCAATGCACCCTTTCCCATTAGATGTGGAAAGCTCTTTATTTAGATAGTCCTTGTAAACAGTTTTTATATTGGATGGGAGAGGATTTTAGTGTTGTGAACTTTTCATAGGTTACACATAATGGAATTAGACTTGGGTTAAAATCGTTCCCCTTCCAAGGGAAGATTGCCTCTTCTGTAGCTTACGTCCGTTATTCAAACAGAACTTTTCCTCACTTTTTAAGAGAAAATTTATTCATGAAAGCTAGCTAGAAAATAGTGATTCTTTTATACTGTCCCCTCTCCCATGTGTAAATTTACATATCCTGTTTCTGATTCAGGGGAAGAAATACACATCAACAACCACATGCCATTCTAGTTGCCCATGGGCATAACAGCAGCTTCTCAAGTGACCAGGAGATGGTCTTGTTTTGGAGAAGCATGGGTCCTACTCTGGCGGAAATCCCATCAAAATTAGTACCAAGTTGGAACACTGGAGGATTGTATTGCCCAACCACTGTTCTGGAAGAAGCTTTGATTTCTTGACAGTTTTAAAATTGATATATTTTTTAATGATGCTGTAGAGTAAACAGAAACCAATTTCAGAAAATTCTGTAGTCTGAGCCATAGTTTGGGTCACAGACATCACGATATATTTGCAACAGATCTTTTGAGGGAAGCTCGGGAATATACTTAAGGCACAGTATTCTGGTTCGGTTTATTCTTTCAAGGATTTAAAACCTCAGTTAGAAGCTGTAAATGCCAAAATTACAAGTCTTGCCTTGTTTTGTTTTGTTTACAAATGGAACAAATTAAATTTTCAGTGTTGGGTAAATTTGTAGTGAGGGTCCTGTCTTGATGATGCTGTTGCACAAGATACCCTCGGACATCAAAGAAACATGTTATTAAACTGGGTGGGATTTGACTCAAATTTTAAAAAGTTAAATGCATGGATCCGTGCCAGTCACTTGCTAGTGTGCAGATGGTTAGATCTAAGTTAAAATTTGACAGCATTTATCTAATACACCCCAACTCCCCCAAACACCATCTGTCTTATTCCCACGAATCTCAACTCTAAGCTTCCTTTCCTAATGCTTGATCAGCAAACGCAAACTGTGGCAGAGGTACCACATTTTTGTCTGAACTGCTTTCCAGTATGTGTTTATGTGCTTGATGGTGTCGTGATTGATTTTTCTTTCATAGAAGCAGTGGTTATTTCTTAAACTGTCCTCAGCCTGGTGTAAGCACAGTTCCATAATTGTCCAGCTTTGAACATGCAAAATACCCTATAAATACCAAAATAAGTGTTCATAAATTTTAACATTCAGTGTCATCACCTGCACTTTTTATGTCTCTGCAAGGTTAAATAAATATGAAAACTGCTTGTTTTGCTTTACTCTTTCTTTTTTAAATTTAGATGTAAAATCTCTTTCAATTATACATGAGACCAACACTTTCAGACCATAGACCCCCTGGTTTTGCCCCCTTATGGACTCAGCAGTCTGTTGTGATGTTCAGAGTCAGTTTGGTGGGTGTACCCTCAGCCAATGTCAATGTCAGGGGGCCCTCAGTCGTTTCCACCAGTTGAGGACCTGTCCACTGTGCTTCATAGGAGGGGATTTTAGAAACGTCTCAAATGCGTGTGGAAGCTGTCACTGAGCGATTCTTTGTCTGTTACAGGATGAACTAGCAGCCTTGAAAGACAAACTAGAGCAGAAGGAAGCTGAAGTAAAAAGGCTGCAAGAAAAATTGGTTTGCAAGCTGAAAGGAGAAGGAATTGAAATACTGGACAGAGGTAAGAAGAAGGGAGGCTCTGTCATCATGTCCTCCTCAGTCACCTCATCTGAGACCATGTTTCCATGAATGGTTGTACAGGAAATAACAGAGAAAAGCCTCAGTTTTCATACACTTTCTGTCTTCATGTTTACTTCTTTTAATATATTTAGTGGGTGTTCACGATGCAACTGCTGGACCTGCTGTCATAGCAAGTTCTTGATCAACTTTGAACTAGCCTAAGTAATCCCTAGTTAGTTCTTTACGTGGCTTGCATGGTGCCTGAGAAGATGCAGTTTACATTGGCGAAGAAATCCTTAAACTAATTTCAACAAGTTCCATAAAAAGATTGTATTGAGAAGGGAACTTTGTGTGTGGGTATCTGTGCTGGGGCTTGTACACCCCTTCCTGGTAAGGAAGGGGAAAAGCCGTACTACAGACCAAAGTATGATGTGTACCAGCAAATCTTTGGCATGGACCAAGCCTTAAGTAGGTGAAATTGAGGACTGGTTCTGGATTTGTGCAGTAGTTAAGCCTAAATCCTAATTAAGGTTGAATTAGCACAGAAATTTTCCATGTGAGATAATTCTTTTATTTGCTTGCGAAGAAGAAACAAAATCAGTTTATTTGAGGGAAACTTAGATTTGGGAACTTACTCGAAAATAGACATTTTTCTTTAAAGCCTCACAAAAATTTTCCACAGACTTTTATGACCTGCTGCAATTTCAATTCTGAATATATCTCACTGATAGTTATTGCTGATTTTAAGATTGTGCTTTTAAAGTATGTTTTTTAGAAAAATAAAGCCACAGGAGATTAATTAATTAGTCTCCTCCCCTGACCTGAGGGGGAAAATGCTGTGTGAGGATTGTCACATTTTAGTAAATAAAATTACTTGTTTTCAAAACCACTGCATAAGATCACTAAAAGTCACCGCATTGAGCCATGATTCCTTTTTTTTTTTTTTAAGAACACTGAAATGTGAACAAGGTCTGATTTTATTGCATTTATGACTACTTATATGGGGCTTTTCTTCCTGGGGGCTGCTATGTACACTGAACTCCCATTACCCTCTGGTTCTTAGCTTTAGTTTAGTTTTCAGTATAGCTCGGCAGATCATCTGCGATGGTGAACTATGGTTTCTCTGCCTTGGACCAATATTAAGTAATGCTGTTTGCAGATAACACAGGTTATCTGCCTCCTTAGTGAATGGTGCTTTCTGAACAAATATGTATATATTATCACTTAGCTGGCTTTTGCCAGTAGCTTAAGAGTAATCTATTGGCAGAATTTTTTTCTGAGGCCTTCCAAGTGAAAACATGCAGTTGAAAAATACATCCTGGAGACAGGCAGTGTGAGAGCCCTGAGACTATTTTGTGTCATTAGGAATGTTAGCACCGGGGGACTGCAGGTTGAAACCGTGAACTGCTTGCTTCTGCAATAGTACATGAGGAATAGTTGACCCCTAAAGTATCAGTATTGTCTTAGAAGTTATTTAATGTCATAACCTTCATGCTAATTTCAAATCCAATGGATTTTCCTGCACAGATGAAAATTGTAAAAAGAAGCTCAAAGATAAAAGTAAGGTTTATGGTGTCTTTCCACAAGCATTTGCATTTCAGAATTGCTTTCCAGAATAGCTTTCTGCATGTGTTTGCAAAACCACTTTAACAAACATTGTTAGGTTGCATCATCTATAACCCTTAGTTACCCTTAGAGTAAAATTTGAGAATAAGGGTGGATATATCATACTTGAAATACAAAGTTTTCTGAAGAAAAACTGATAGTCAAAGATTTGGTCTCATGGAGATTCACAAAACAGTTGCCTCTCAATGAAATGCAGTCACAATCCAGTAAACCGGATTTTCAGTTAGCATAACTGAGTGAAAGTCATTGGAACTGGATCAGTTGCTGTTTTAGCCCAGTGTGTCTAAATGTCTTTCATCTAGAAGGCCAGCTGGGCAGCATGTTTTCTTCTTGCATTTCATTAAGGAGGAAAATGTTCTTCCAACTCTATTTGTTTTCTGATAAATTTTAGGAAGTTGAAACAAGGTAAAATGCTTTCTTGCCTGTGAATTTGGCCACCTGTGTATGTTTGTGACAAAATTTAAAGTTTACTTCATTTATGCAAGGTAGATTTTTAGCGAAAATGGAGATTATTTCCATTTTTTTTGTAATTTCTAGTCCAGAACACTTCCAGAATCCAACCGTGTTAGAACGCACACGTTTCCATGTATTTATACTTCTTTGTAAATAAGGATTATAGATGAAGCACAGAACACTGTCATCTGTATTAGGGACCTTTTCTGAGTCTGAACTACAATGTATATTCTAGCATGACTGCCCATCACAGCAAATACTTGTATCATTCCATTGTACTGTCCTCATTTCTACATCCATACTGAATTAAGACTAAGCATCACTGCACAATGCTTTCTTCATCGTATCCATTAATCCTATTGCTTTGTATAGTGGTTTTTTGAGATGCCATTTGGGGTGTTTATTGACTGTTGTAATGAGGATGTGTTTTATTGCACTTCAAATGTAGTATTTTATATTTTGGACTTTTTGTTTTGCGATTTTTGATTATTTGAAAGATAGAGATAGTGAAAGTCAAGCAGTAGTTTTACTCTTGACTTTTCCATTTTCCTATGGCCAGAGGAGTGGGTGAGGAAATTTCATGAATTTCATCATTTCCTTGATAAAAAAGTCCAAAAAAAGGTTTTGAAGAAAAAATGGGTTCCTTCTGTATATTTCCATCTAAAATAGAATTTAAGGGGCTTATATTTTGTCTTTTAATTTGTAAATTTACTTTCAGATACTACTGAGTTGCTTCTAAGTGGTGTGGTTTTTTTTATTTCCTTACATTGTCTTATTTAAATTGACATAGAGAACTGTATTGTGTTTTTAGATATAGAGGTACAGAAAATGAAGAAGGCGGTAGAATCCCTAATGGCAGCAAATGAAGAGAAGGTAGCGAAGTCATTATTTTTTCAGTAATCGTTCATCAGATTGAGTTAAATCTCTGAGAAAATCTTCACATATGAACTTTTAACAATTCAATTAAAAAATCGAATTTGTAAGAGTCAATGATTCACTGTAGTCAGAAGCACTGCAGTGCATTGAAGGGACTATAACTGAGCATTTATGAGCTCCGTTGCATGTATACAACATCCTTACATTGTTGTGTCATTCAATTCAGTGTGACTGCAATTTATACCATGTTCTGAAAATGTAAAGAGCTCCATACAAGTCTCATGAGATACCACAGCCTGCATTTCCAAAAGGGCTTTCTGTAAAGTATGAATTGTTTTCATGTATGGTTTTGCACATTCATATGCATATGTGTTTTGCAGGATGTTTACTTTTGATCACCAAAGCCCTAAATGCTTTGATTGCAGCTCTCTTTGTACATCGCAAATTTATTATACTCTACCTTTGACTTAACAAGGGAGCTGAAGTCTGCTTTCAAGGCTGGGACAATTCTGGTGATTAACAAGATGGCAGTTTTTGCTAAATACAAGTTTTGATATTTCAAAGCCTCTCAGAGTTCTGGGTCCTGTCCCATCCACCGTTCCCATTTCTTACAGTCTCACAACCAATTAAACTGAAGAATATCTAGTATTTGTATTTCTTATTTTTGATTTACTGAAGGAAGAAGCACAGTCACAACTTTCCTTTTTTTTAGGATCGAAAGATAGAAGAGCTTCGGCAATCTCTGAACAGATATAAGAAAGTTCAAGACATGGTGATATTGGCTCAAGGTAAAAAAGGTATTGTACAATCAAAAAAAATTAAACTCTCATTTAAAATCTAAGTGAATTGTGGTAGTGTTATATCAATTCTTAGATTTATTATCTTTGGGGGGATCTCTTAGGTAGAGTAAAAGCCAGTTCTTCAACTGGTGTGAACTGGTAAATTGCCTTTTTTGTCCAGGCAGCTGCACGTTTGGGTACTGTCCCATTTACCATCTGGTAGTGGTAACTATTATTGTCACATTGCTTATTTCCTCTTTGCAAAATCAGTTTGAATATGATAAGCTCTCAGGCTCTTTCCATAGCCTCCTGAAATGCCTTTCAGGGCTGGCTGCTACATTAACTGCTAAAAATTGCCGTTTCCCTCTCTTGCATGTATTCCTGGGGAGGGATTGGTAGCTGAGCGGAGCAGTGCCTGAGCGTGCACATTCCTACAAGCCAAACCAGCACCACGCCAGCGGCTGCGCCTGCTGTAATAGCGATGCCCGAGAGCTGCAAAAATGTCTGTCACAAAGTGGGTGTGCTGCCAGGACTGTGTTGCGATGACACGCCACGTCTTTGGCATGTAGTGAAGCCTTCACAAACCACCACATGCAGCAGCTGTGGAATAGTTCTCCTTCCTTACCACAGTGAGGGGCCAGGCTGACTTTTCTTACCAGTCTTTTTTCACACACACCCCCAAAAAAAGCCTTCTGTGCCACCAGATAATGAACTTAACTGTGTGGCTGGAATGGTAGCTATAACATAGACAGTGACATGTAACGGTCCATTTCATATGTTCCAAGACTGGTGGAGGTTTCTGGATCCAGGAGCTTCTGATCCCCAAAGGTGATAAATGTTGAGGTGGTTACCAGTTTGATGTAATTGTATTGAATACCCTGTCTCTCTCCTTCCTCCCTTAAAAGAAAGTCAAAAGAAACACCTGTAGAACATTACACTGAAATGGTTATGGGTTTTCAAGTGAAAACACGTAGATGTTAGAAAATGAGCATCTCCCTTTACAGCAATAATATTGGCCTGGTGGGTTTTTTCCCTGCATCAACCTGTTCTTTCAGCACTCAAGTTGCATTTTGTAGGTCATTGTCCTCTGGAAGACCTGTCCCCAATGAATTTTAGACATTAGCGTTCTGATAATGTATGCACGTATAATATATGCGCAACTTAAAAGTCTGCACTGCAGTGTTGTATTACCGCCTTATGGAAACCTCATTTGTCACTGAGTCCTCTAAAGGCCAGAGAAGGCCAACCCAGCCTTCCACAGACCTTGAATTGACCTGAGTTTCTTTGGGACAGACAAGGGCTTGTGGCTTTTGTTGGCCATGCAAATGCTGGAGGTGGATGGCCTTCTTAGGAGAGGGATGTAGGAGCCCTCAGGGATCCTTTCGAAGAGTGAAGATTGTCAATAGCCAGAATTTAGCAAGGAGGCAAAATAGCTATTTTTGTGGTGGTGTATTCACATTTGGGCTTTTGGATCTGCTGTCTTGGGCCAGGGCAGGAAAAGCAGAGGGCGGAGCCCCATCTGGACATGCTGCTGAGACTGGGGCTCAGACCCAGGGAAAAGAGAGGTTCCTGGTGCCCCTCTTGGCTTCTGCCTCGCTTTAGAGAAGCCATCTCAGTGGGAAGGCGGTGATTGCAGCAAGGAGAATCCTGTCTTCCACTCCTGAGGGTGCCAGCTGATTTGCAGGACTGCGTGAAAGCCCTCGACCACGGTCTCCAGCTGTCTGTCCTGCTCCCCCATGATGACTGCAGACCTGAGATGGGTGCAGCAGTGGGTTCAGGATGCAGCTTCTCTTTAGTCCAGCATCATGGACATAGGCCCAGATGGAGACTGGCATACACCAGAGCATGCTGGGCTGAGAACTGTCTGTGGGCTTTGGATCTTGGTATGTAAGGGCTTTTCTTTCCTCAAAACCGCTGAGGGGCACTAAGGACACAGCTGCATGTCTTCGATCTGCAAGGCTGGCAAAGAGCATTATCCGTGAGGGAAGAGGAAAGGTGGTGATGAGGGTAAAACACCTTGCTGAGTGTTGGAGAAGGGGAGTAGCATTTTTTGAATAGGTATTGGTCTTTCATGCAGTGCTACGCCTTCAAAGACAGGAGGATGTTAAAACTGGGATGTTAACTCTGGGAACTGTGCTATATGGTCAATTTGTGGAGCATGGACAGAGATTTCAGGCAGTGAAAAATGGGCAAAAGAAGTATTTGCTGTGAACAGACTTTGGCTTGTATTTGCATCAGATCTTTGGCAATCAGTGCTAGGTTTCCGATTTCTTTTTAGAAAGTATTGGTTGCCTTTACTGACACTGACAAGAAAAAGTTATTCTGGTATCAATGACAAGTGTGGAAATCCAAGCCTTTTGGTAGTACTGAGGCAGTTCAGGAGCAGCAAGTCGCTCGCTGGGAGCAGAGGATATCAGATGCTGGGGCGCGCTACAGCCTTAACTAAATGAAACACACTCAGTTTGTGGTAGTCTGCAAACATAATGTAGTCACTTAAAAACTGGTGTTAGACTCTTGTGCAGTGGGCTGCATTTTTCCTATGGGTAACTTGAAGGTGCCATAGAGACATCTTAAGTTTCAGGCAGACATGACCCCCTGGTCTTTGCCTAGTAAATAAGGGAAAAGTATTTAATATGAAATTCCAGAACATGGGAAAGGAAATAACTACTCCAGTTTATTCAGCTTGTTAAAACTGATCCCACTAAATGCCCTGAGGGCATTTGCTGGGCTTTTTCCAGTCAGATGCATGTCCTCCCTCTGCTCCAACCCTGCTATATTGCAGAGAATTGGGAAGTGATGTTTGGCAGTGACTCCCCTTCTATTGTAGTCCATCCTAAAAAAAAAAAATAAATCCTAGCCTCTTTCCTTTTTGGCCCATAAATGAGGATGCCGGCTGCAGCTTGTGTGAGAGTGAGGGACATCATGTATCCAGAAGTAAAGCCAACTAGTTTCCATCTTCTCTCCCTTCAGGCAAGGAAAGTGATGGTGAAGACTTCTTGAATTCAGGATCTGTTTCCACAGTTTTATTGGACACACCAAGTCTGACTGACCCAGAGAAAAGCTCATCCCCAACCCCAGTAACAGCATCTCCAATCCACGATGAGTTTAACGTGAATATTCATGAAGAGGTATCTTGTTTTCTTCCTAATCTAATGCCATCACTCCTTGAAAACATTGCTTGTGCTGGATTCATATTGCAGATGCCAAAACTCAAGTTTCTGAAAAGATTTTTTTTTCCCCTGAGTTGCACAGTTTTTAGTAATGTCCCATATCCTTTTGGAGAATGTAGTTTTCTTGTGAAATCTGCTGAGTAGTTTCATTTCAGTTCAGTTAAATTTATTTTTCTTAATCGTCAAATGGGATCAGGAGACAGCAAATAGCTGTATTTGTCATGAGAATGGGTCTAAACTACTTTTCCTATCAAGCATGGAAATTACTTGTCATATCAAACATGACTGTTTTAGGAGCTGCATTTAGTTTGTCAGGAACTTGAAGTAAACATGTTGGGACTTACTTGATATATCCTGTTGTATTTAAAAGGATGCAGTCATCATTACTTCCATTCAGTTAAATGATAAGTAGGTTGTGGTCCAATCTCTGATTTTTACAATCATGTTTTCCAGTAATAAAACTATAGATCTCTTAAAGCTCTGAGTCAGAGCAGGGACTTGACTTACTTAACTAAACAGCATGAACACACTATGAAGAAAACTAAATTAAATTAAACATTTAGCAGCTTTTTGGTATTCTCTTGAGTGGCAGAGGACAGCAGTAAACCTGAAGAGAACTACCCTTTATGTGGTCTGTGGTAGAGATAGATTTAGCAGGCAGCTTTGGGAGACTTGTGGGATTTTTGTCTATGCTGTAGCTTATCTGTGTAGTGATTCATGTTTTATCTTCAATGCCATCTTTCAAGTAGTAAATCATTGTATTACGGTAGAAAGAAAGAAAAAATTGCTTTTAAAAATCTTATTTCAGATCCCTCTTTTCATAGTTTATCTGTTACTCTTTTTTCATTTATGACTGCGTAATTTCAGCTTAAAACAGTGCAAGATGTATTCTTCATTCTTTTTAGAATTCCTTACAGATCCACACCAGTATTTTACAGATTTCAATCCCTTCTTTTTCATCAACATCCAAGAGCTCAGAAACTGTTGCAGAGAAAGTGAAAACACAGCCTAGGCCAGATCCTGCAAGTGAAATAAGGTATTATTGTTTCCATGTATTTTTCAATTGTAAATCCAATATTCTGTGATGTTTAGTGAGAGTAATAATCTGTCAGTTACTGTATTGTCAAGTCATTAAGTCAGTTAAACAAGGCTAGCATTCATTTGACTAGCTATATAGCAAACTAAGCTTATGTTCGTGACGTGCATCAATTAAATCTCTTTCAGAAAGCAAGTATTAGTTTGGTTGCTGTTGCTTGTAGCAGCACTCATACTCTATACCATCTGCTTCGCAAAAAATGAACAGAAGGAGAGAAAAACTGATCTAATGTAATGAAGGACACAGAATCATTATTTTTATCTAGGTTTACATCATCTAGGTCTGGCTGAGATAGTATTGACTGTGCTAGCACAAATTACTGATGATTTGCATTTGGATATTTTCCACAGTTGCTAAAGATTGGTGTAAGGCACTGCTAAAAGTGGAACAAAAGGACTGTCCAGCTCTAACCTTGAGCTGTTAATGGAGCCCCAGAAGGAAATCCAAGTGGCGTTTCAAAAGATCAGAGAAGGAGATATTCTTGCTGCTGTCCTTTAGCATGATAGAATGCAAAGATGTTTCGTCACTTGCTCCTATGAGAGCCCTGCCTGAGATTTTGAAAGCTGGATGAAATGTGTAGGCACAGGGTCCCAGGGAAGCCAGGGTGGGGATGCGTGGCTGCATCCTGGGGCTGTGGCTGAGCTGTCGCACTGTCGCACCCAGGGGTCCCCATGCTTGAACCCCGTGCCAGCCTCCTGGGTGAGAAGTGGCCGTTGGCTTCCTCTAGCATTTCTAAGCCTGCACCCTCCTTGCCTAGGTGAGGAAAACTAGCCCCTGCAGATCTGGACTGGCACTGCAGAGAGTACTGAAAAGCACACCAGACTTCCAGCTAGACAAAGGCTGTGGTAGGGTTTTTTCTTCTGGGTCCAAATCGCTGACTTTGTCTAAATGAGGATCAAATACTAAGAATCCAGAGGAAAGGAAATCTTGTTAGCTTAAAACTGTCATCAATCTCGATGTGCAAGCACAAGTTGATGTGTGATTTTTCCAGTTCAGTCAAGGAAAGCATCCTATCCAGGAGACCAGCTTTGCTTGGTTTCTGCTGTGCTGTGCCTCATGCAGCTCTAGCCATCACCAGCAGGGCTTTCATCTGTGTCCAGTTTGGGGAAAAAACAAAGCACCAACCTGCAGCAAAATCCCCTGCGCTGTGGGTGACTCACAGGGAGCCGGTGACCTCCACTTCTTGGTGCTGCTGCAAACCCTGCACGTGCTGTAACCTCTGCGTTTATTTCAGCTGAAGACTGCAGTATTATCGTCAACTTACAGCACGAGTTGTCTTTCCTGGGGCTCTTGAGCTCACCTTTGTCCTTTTATCTTTTACAAGACTTGCAACTGTAGAGGGAAAATTTGCCACGTGTTAGTACCGTAGCAGCTGAAGTGAAAACAGGATTAAAGCAGGCTGAGACGATAGGATTTCTGTATCAGCAAGGTATTTGGATGAGATCCCCAAATGCCTTCCTTTTTTCATATCTTTTTTGGTTTTACAGTGAAGGAAGATCAACAGGTTCCTCCCCAGAAACTCAGCTGTGTGATAGTCCAGTGTAAGTATAATAATCAAAAGCGTTTAGGAAACATATTTATATGTGATTGTTGACTTGAAACCCACCCCAACACACCCGTCATATTTTACATACATGTGTAAATATGTCAGCTAATTCTAGCCAAGATGATATTTAGTGGTGGTGGTTTTCTGCTAATGTCCTATGTTTTCATGATCATTATTTTTCAATACTTTATCTGTGCACGTGTACAGTTAATTTCTTTTACCTTGTGAAGCATCTCTAACTGTGTTGTAGACTGTCAATACACTTTGAAATTTACAGTTTTCTGTAGTACGTGTGCATATGATTTACTTTTTTCTTTTGATAGTGGGGGAAAAGTGATCAGCTGACTACAATGAAAAAATAATTTTAATTTCTGCCACATAGCCGTATTCCCTAGGGATATCGGTGGAACTATTCATGAACTGAAAGCTGAGTCAACAATTTGTTAGTAAGGACCCTAAGTCAATAGGGTCTGTCTGGTGCACAGTGTGAGGCTCAGCAGCTGTTTTTATTTCAAGTGACTTGGTGCCACGAGAATATTCCCAAAGCTAAATTCTACTCCCCTTATGTTGGTATAAAGATACGTAACTTTGTAAAATGCATTGAAGTTACTCTTAATTTGTACTTTGTTGCAGGAAAAACTTTAATGGTAACTGTCTTTTCAACTAGACTTAAGTGTTCTAGACTGTAAATCCCACCAGAAGTTGGGGCATATCTGGTCCGAAATGGAAAATGGAACTGAAGATAAAATACTAAAACGCACATGCTTGACTTAATATGCATGGCTTCTTTAAGGATTAAATTAGTCAGAAGCCTGTTGCTAAAAATACTGGTTTTCATAGCTTTTGTTTATATCGCTTCCTTTGCCTGTGTAGCTTCTGCTTATGCTTCTGAAAATATAACGTTAAATAAGAAGGCAAAAATATCTGAAGGTAGGTATCATGTCACTGAAGCATTAGCAGCGGTAATTACAATGTGGACGTTCTTACAGTATCTCATCAAATTGTGTGGGCTCCAATTAGTGCATTGATTGCCTTAATTCAAAATGTCTTTGTTTTTAGTATTTGTCGTCATGTATTGTAATGCTTTCTTTAAAGCTCATTCCTGAGAGTATGTTTAACTTAGCAAATTTAATTCCAGTAACTTGGCTTGGTTTTTATGTTGTTGTTTCAGAAGTTATTCGCTGCAGAAGTCTAGCAGTCTGAGCAGTTTGAGAAAAGAGACGTCTGAAGCGGTTGGTTTGATCTCTTACTTCCTCCCATCCCCTTAGAAATAGGGGTGACATCTCTGTTGTGGTAGTGACCTCATGGATGCTCTGTTGCTGCCTTCTCAGAAATTCTGAGTCAGAGTAGGGCTCCTCATGTCATGTGTTAGCAATGGTCACATACATGTGACATCTTCCAGATTTTATTAAAGGAGAAAATCTGTCTTTGAAAGTGACAACACAGACCTTTTTTTTTTTTTTTTTTTCCACATGAGGTGTTTACCTGAGACTTTCTTGCTGTGTCTTGGCTCAAATAATGAGGTTAGGGTTTTTTTTTCAGTTGATACACTTTTCTGATTTAAGACAGGAAGAAAGTAAGTCTCACTACTACTTCCTACCTATGGTTAAGGTGAATAATTTTGGAAGGCCATGTAATTAATGCATTATAAAATACAGTATGGGGTGACTACATGTTTTAGGTGATCGGGAACAAAATACTGAGCTTGTGTATGGCTGGTGATAGCTTCAGTTTAGGTCTCTTTTGAAGTGACCAAAAGCAGCGAGCCTCTAACAATGTCATCAAATCAGGGCAATTCCTGTGCTCTTTTTTTCACAGCCTAAACTCCTAAAAGCTCCTGAGTTCCCTGATACCCAAACCGTTGAGCTGTGCCTTACAGCTCAGGAGGGATGTTGACAGGACTGAAAATGTAACCAGAACTTGATGATGAGAGCTAGAGTTCATGGCTTAGGGGTTTTTCTTCATTCGTTTTGACAGCCAAGGAGTGGAGGCTGTGAACGTTTTATCTACTTGGCTTCTACCCTGATTCGTGCTTTGGGTCCCCTCAACCAGCTGTGCCCATCAGTGCCTTAACAGACTGCATGTCGCTAATTATGTACACAGCTAATCCGTTACAAAGTAAACCGAAGCAACCATATTTTCATGTCAGCTCACTGACCTCAAAGAAAGCAAGAATTAATCTGTGTGAAATACAGCTCTGAAGAGATTTATTTTGAGGGGAAACAAATAGGCAGGGAAAGATATTTCAGTCAGAATTTAACTCGGGGTAACTATAATCAATTGAATACTGGCTATAAACCATGACTTTTTAAATGTCTGTCTTAATCTTTCCCAAATAGGACAGAGACTCTGCACAGAAGCCAACAGAGGTAACGTGTTTGTGTGTGCTCATGCATGTATATGGAGAAACACAGACAGTGCGCAGGTGTCGAAAGGCTCAGTTGTGTGAAATTGTGGCATGCAGTTCCAGAGGGGGAATAGCGGACCTGCAGACAAGATAGCGAGGAGTATATGATGGATGTCACCATCACTTCAGCATTGGCTTGTAGTGTCTCGCATGTCCTTGTCTTCTCACGCATAGATTATCTTCCAGTCTGGTTAAGCATAAGGTTGCCATCTTAAGCTAATGTTTTCCCCACATATTCTACCACTAGATAAATTAGCAAAACTAACCAATAAGTATTTTACTGACTCTGTAATTACTTTTGATTAGTGTCTCTTTAAAAACATTTGGCTTCCCAGATTGTTTTCTCTGAGTAGCAATTGTGTTCCTAAAAAGACCAGTTACCCTGTGGTACCGTATGGCCATAGTTTGCATGCAACAATTATTACCTATAGGAAGACCTGAGCAGAGATGACCTACCTCAGATACCACTTGTAGGGGGAATGCTGTATTGATTCAGGAAAAGTCAAAGGATCGTATTTGGAATGTGAATGGGTTTACTTCCTTCTTCTTTAAAGAGACAGTGAAACAACCAGCAAGGTTAAATCTGCTGCTTTAAATTCGTTAACTAGTGTGCCTGATGTCTGTGCTGGCATTTATTCTCCTTGCTTGATACTTAATTTCCTCTTAGCTTTGACAGTACACATAGTTAATTAATCCATTAATTCTGAAATCGCAGGGCAGTGATAGACAAAAAGAGCAGTCTGATACTTGGCAGAGAACCAATATACTGTGGGGGTCTTGTCTCTCAGTTTACTTCCCGCTGCCCCTACGGCTTCCAGTGAGTGAGACAGAAACCCTGGAAAGCTGGAAAAGTTCAAAACCTTCCAGGACTCTATTTTTACCTTTTCCATACCTATAAGCCGGTCTTCCAGAAATTGAGAAACATCTTAAAGAAGACATGTTACTCTTAGAAGTTAGTGATTGTAATCCTGGGTCCTGAACATACTTAAATTCTTGTTTGTGTTTTTCTTTATGGATTTACATTCTGTTTTCTTGTAGTAACAAATGAGAGGGACTTTCCAGATTATCTGTCAGCAGTCACTTTGCAGTCTCTCTCAAAGGGCCTTTTGCAATTCACTGATACCTAATATTTCTTGCCCTAAATTGAGCAGGTTAAACCTTCTGTGGAAGGTAATAATTTCGCAACCCTCCCTCCAAAGTCTCCTTCTCATGGTGGCACAGGCGACGACGATAGTTTTGGTACCCGTAAAGCCAGATCTTCATTTGGACGAGGCTTTTTCAAGATAAAAAATAACAAGAGGACCGCGAGTGCCCCCAATTTAGGTAGGTATCATGCACCTGCATGCAGATTCTGTGTATTCTGAAGCATCTTAACAACAGCTGTAATTGTCTAAAGAAGCAGGAAGACCAGCCTTAGGCAGGAAATGCCACTGTGACTTGGTGGCACTTTGCTCAGTAGAATGTTGGGAAAATATCAAACTGCAACAAAAATAAACCAGAAAAAAATCTCACTGATGTGATGAAGTATTTGATCTGTTTCAGCCTCTGCTGTGATATCTCCCCTGGGACCTTGTAGTGGATTGCTGCTGGTTTGATGTTTAGCTCTGTCTTTCAGAATCCTGAAGGGGAATAACCTGTGCTTTGTTGAGCAGAAGAGTCTCCTGTTCTTATGTACTCAAAGACAATTTTAGATGCTTGTTTAAAAGAAATAACATACCTACACATGTATTGTACGTTGCCTATATTTGCCTGTAGCATATAGCATGGGAACTTGCTATCTTACTTGGAATAGATGTACAGTCTGTTCTGAGGTTAGACTCTTTGCTTTGGTTTATTTCATGTGTGCTTTTGTGTAATCACTTGTTGTATCCTGAAGTTAATTTGTCTAACAAAGTGGAGTATTTGTGGCTGTTGTAAAAGATTGGCAGATGGGCCATCTAGATCAGGGTCCTGTGAATTTGACTAAGTTATTTATGTTACCCAGATTTCAGTGCTTCCATCTGTAAAGCTGATATCCAGATACTTGCCACCTCATGGGAGCCCGTGTGAGTCACCTGCCCAATGTGTCATGGAGCAAGTGACCTCCCTGCACCGAAGTGGCTGCGGTGCTGTTTTACCCTCTCCACCACAGAGCTCTACTGCATTTCTTTTTTTGTGAGAGGAGGATTAACAGTGAATTGGTAATCCTAATCTCTGTGTGAATTCAGCATTGCGTGTGGCGCATGTGTCTCATGTACCTCCCTCTTTTTGTCTTGTATTTTGCTGACGTATGTTTTGAACTGTGTTTTACCTTGTCCCTCTGCGTGTTCTCTCCCATTGTGCTGCGTGTGGTTATGTGCGTTGTTTGGATATCTGAAGATCGCAGTCGAAGTGCAAGTGCACCTACTTTAGGTATAGTAATCCTGCATGTCTGCCTATACCAGCGCTGTGTTGTGACTGCTGCTAACAGCTGGTTATGGCCACATTCTTTCCAAACAAGAGCTAGACACCACAGCTCTGCATCGAAACTCTTGCCCATCACTAAAAGGAGTTTTCATGTAACATCTGCCCTCTGCTAAAAGTCAGCTGCGCCGTTTCTCAGTAACTGCTACTAATGAGAGAGATTGCGGGTTAATTTGCAGAGACCTTTGCCGTAACTTTGAGCACAAAGTTACCCACAGACTGAGGTAGCAGGTGAGGATTGGTGATGTTTAAATACCGGAGGCACCTTTGTGCTGTCATCTGTCCTGGAGCCCCTGAAAGAACTTAAAGGGTAGCGAAGCAGGGAGTGAGGTGTATTTCCCAGGCATTCACTTTGGGGAGTTCTGGGGGAAAGGATATGTAATTGCTCTTCTAAGATGTAGTTATATTCACTAGATACTAAACAAATGAGAAATAATTGGGGCAGATGGGATGGAGCCATTCACATAGTAAAAATCAGTCTTGTGATGTGAGCTTTCCCTGGGTGGTTCTGGCAGGGGCAGGTAAGACCTGCAGGGTCCTGCCTTAGCAAGCAGAGCTGTGTCAGTCGGGGTGGTTGTACAGCCACCCGGTGTGCCCTTCGCTGACAAAGAGACCAAGTGTTCTGGGCTCTCTGTTTCCCATGTGGCCCCTTAAATGTTGGCTGTTCTACGGGGTTGTGTCCATGCATGAAAGGGAGCAAGGTACAAGGAGCAAACGTTGCAATACCCGCAAATCTCTCCTACTAATGCACCCAGCCTTGACCTGGTATTCTCTCTCTAGAGTGCTATTAAAATGTGGGTTTTTTAAGCTAGCACTTTTTCTTGTACAAGTAAAGCAAAAACCACAAATGCAAAAGCCTGGTTCAGCATTAGTACTGTCTCTCACTCACAGCATCCCCATACTCAATAGCAGTCAAACCAAAGTGCCTGGAAATAATTTTTATGTGACCTTGTTGCTTCACATCAAGGTTTAAGCTCTAAAGCATTGGTGGAAAATGGGACATGTTCAAATGTATTCTGACTGAATCATCTAAACTTTGCCCAGCAGAAAGATAGCTGGCAAAGCCTGCAGTTTGTTACTGTTCATGGCACCTTGTGGCCGCCTCAGCATTAACTCTGGGGCTTGAGACCACATGTCCCAGCAATATATGCTCTACTTTGATTCACGTAACTTGTTTGTTTTTCTCCTGGAAGTCTGAGAGTCCATTGCAAAACCAAATGATAGTCATCTAATTACACAGCCATGTTAGAATATGGCAAAAGTGGTTACAGGCCTGACTGTGAGCTTGCTGCAGGCTGCCTTGCCACAGCTGCTTCATGTGAACAGGCTCATACAGTCACTGTTCCCTGGAAAGTAAGTGGTATAAACTCCACATGGTAATTTTATTCAGCTATCTGGCACTTGCTGGCACATCTTTGCTTACGTAGCCTAGTAGATAATGCAATTCTTTTAGTTTTCTTTTTAAATGATCTTAAAATAGTTTTCTTTGTTAGTTTAGCTTTTGTGACAACTTCCCTTTTGGGGACAGGAACCCTCAGGTTTGTTGTCATAGAAAACAACAGCTACAGACCAAAGATTTAATGCTTTTAGAATGAGTGGTAATGTGTAGGGTCTCTAATCAGAGATGCTTTGTACATCACTCGGAAGATGTAGTTCAGACAGAGCCTGAACTCCATGGTGTTTCTCTACAGAGGAACAAAATATTCCACAATTTGCTGAAATGAGGAGAAAAGGGCCCTCCTGCTACTGGGGCAGGAGTTGTTTGTTGCTTGAATTTCCTGAATGGGGAACTTAGGCAATACTGCAGGTTATTCGGAAAGATGCCTGCAGGGAAATGATTTATTTTTCTGTGTTTTGAGACCTCCTGGTTTGGTTCCCTGCCATGGTGCTGAATTGTTTCTGGGCATCCACGTGCCTTGGCTCTGTCTGTGAAAGGATTGTTAGGAGCACTCCCCGAGGAAGAGTAAACATGGGATTTAATTATCTGATTGATTCACGACATGTTTTTTGCCCACCTTGGATGCAAGGCACTTAAGCGGTGCAGAGTGGCCAGCTAAGTGCCACTGCACTCCTGGCCTTGGAGTGTTCCCAGTCAGGCCCATGAAGGAGGAACGTGTGTAATTTCTCCTGGATTTTCCCATCCCTCTTTGCCCCATTTTCTTGACATGGTGGCTCTCGATAATTTTAGCAAGAGTCATTCCCAAGTTCAAGGAATGTGTCTGTACAGTCCTGTGCAAGTGGGTCTTGATGGGGCTTTTGTTTTCTAATAGCTGAAACGGAGAAGGGATCTGCAGATAACTTGGATCTGGCTGGCTTGCCCCCTCGCCCGAAAGAAACAGATAGTCTACAGATGACACCACCTTCTCCGGATTCCAAGAAAAAGGCCAGGGGGATCAAGAAGTTATTTGGAAAGTAAGTAAAAGATGAGAAACAACCGTTTTCCAGAGCTGGGGCTTGCACCGGGGTTTGCTGGGAACACATCTTCCCTTTTTCCCCCTCCAACATGTGGCTCCATGGTTTACTGTCTCAAGAGCAGGAGCCAGTGTGGCATTTGGGAGAGCTAACAGTAGGTAAGTGGCAGGTACAAGAGGAGCTACAAACCCTGTAGGGAGACTGCTTGCAGTAGTAGCAGCGTGCCTTTTCCTTAGCCGAATGTGAATATGCTTTCTTCCTTTAAACTAGACTTAAAAGAAGTCAGTCTACCACCTTCAACCCAGATGACATGTCTGAAACGGAGTTCAAAAGAGGAGGGACAAGAGCAACTGCGGGGCCACGACTGGGCTGGTCTCGAGACCTGGGGCAGTCCCACAGGTAAGATGAGTGGTGCAGAACGTGCTGGTGCTTGCCTTCCTGGCAGCTCCGGTTGAGCACGGGGTCCAAAGCAGAAGCACGGTGTCAAAACGAAATGTCTCCTCTCCTGGCAAATGGAAAGAGGCCAATCCAGGCTGTTTCCTCCTTTGAGAGATGGTCTTTGCAGGGTTGAGGTTGGTTGGTTGGTGGGGTCCTGCTGCTGAGCGGAGCCTTCCTCGCTCACAGCTTTGCAGGGGCGCAGCAGTGAGGCCGTGTGAAGCAGGACGTGAGCCCTCGCGTGGAAATGACGGATATTCCTCCGATACATTTCCTGCTGCACTTCTGGGGATTAAAGCGAAACATTATGGTCTGACTTCAGGGTTTTAGCCACGCTAGGCAGCAGAGGTGGTTGTTTTCAGTAGTATTAATAGACCGTGTTTATTGTGATAATGGCAGGAGATGAGCAGCGATCAGCACTTCATGGTGCTAACGGTTCAGAAGTAGAGACACCCTCTTCCTTGCGATGCTCACCTAACAGCCAACCACAATGCACATTCTCCCCTGGAGATTGTCCCAACTCCCACAAAATACTCATGAATTAGGCTTAGGTTTTGATTTTATTGTTATTGTTAGGAGATCTGAGGTACAGGACTTACCAGTCTTTTTTTGGTAAAATCTTCCGTAGTGAGCTGGACATGCCATTCGCAAAGTGGACGAAGGAGCAGGTTTGCAACTGGCTCCAGGACCAAGGGCTAGGCTCTTACATAAGTAATGGCAAACACTGGATACTGTCTGGGCAAACACTTCTGCAGGCTTCTCAGCAGGATCTGGAAAAGGTGAGAAATACTGGAAACACTGCTTTCAGTTAAATGTACAAAAAAATGCTATTTCTGTGCATGTAAATCATGTCTGTAAGGTGCACCCAGGAAAAAAAAATGTAAACAAAGTGAGTTTTTAAAATACCATCATCTGCAGTGATGCCAAATCCGTTTCTTTTTAGGTGACATTTCATAGAAAGTTAATGCTCTGTAATGAAACTAATAATTACTAATAATTACAAATGTGATTTAACTTCATTAAGCATGGACATGTCAATCAGCTATGCCACCTTCTAAAAATATGCACGTGAGAGTGCCTTGTTGCCATACAGGTTTGTAGCCCTGATTCATTAGCCCTCATATGTGGTACAGTTATTTTATGCCTGTGTGAGAAGGGTGTAAAAAGCTGCTGGTCTGATTATGTTTTCTGCCCATTTTACACAAAGAGGAATGAGGACTTGTTACACACAGGGTGATCAGTCTCCTAGTGTTAAATTGTTACAGAATTTTTGTCTTTTTTCTAAAACTGGAAACAGGAAAAAGTAGGTTCAATTTATACTTTGAATCCACAGTATTTGCTAATGATTGAATTTTCGGCTTTTAAAAAAGTCACTCTCCTCGCCAAATAGTAAGCCTGTTTTCTCAGTTAGGCACTGAGCTAATTCAAAGCTGTAGTTACACTACAACTGTAATAAAAGTGTGATATGAACATAGTGGCTTGTAATAGTCTTATCAGAGGTAACATTAACTAGCAAGCACTGATGAAAGCATATATGGAATTGAAGAGAACCTGGAATGGCTGCACTTGCAACTAAACTGGGGAAGGTGTTATGCATTTGGAAGTAATAATAAATTTCAGTAATGCTTGAGACCTTCATATGCTCTTAACTAAATAATTCTTTTAACCTTACCTGCCTAAGTGGGGGGGAAGTAATCAATCCCATCAAGTATTTTTCTGAATGCTAACATGGTTTATATTGTGGGATTTTTTTAACCTGGTATGAGAATATTGTGGCCAACCTTTTCATACAGTTTGGAATCCACCATATTGTGAAATTAATCCGCCACAGTGAGCAGACCTTTCCCTAGTGCTGAACATGTGCTAAAATGATGCTGATATTCAGCAAATAGAAAATACATGTGTCAAGTCACCAGCAAGTGCTGTAGACAGTGTGACTCTCTGAAATCATTTGTAATTCAGCAGAGGGAGAAATAAAATATAATATTGTCTCTAGGTTTCCTGCTTTCCTTCCTTTCACAGGAGCTTGGGATAAAGCACCCATTGCATCGGAAGAAGCTTCAACTTGCTCTGCAGGCACTCGGATCTGAAGAGGAAAACAATCATGGAAAACTGGATTACCACTGGGTTACCAGTAAGTTTTTATTACATGCTGAAGCAGCAACTTTAGATAGGGGTTCCTAATCATGGCTAATTTGGAGCTCAAAGAATGAGAAGAACGCTGACTGGTGCTAGGTAACTTAGCTACCACACTAACATGAGTGTCTGTCTCTGCCTTAGGGTGGCTGGATGACATTGGCCTCCCCCAGTACAAGACCCAGTTTGATGAAGGAAAGGTGGACGGCCGAATGCTCCATTACATGAGCGTAGTGAGTAAATGGCTTTTCTTTTCCTGACATTTTTTTCATGTTCTTAGTTTCTGCCCACCTTAGTGCACACTGGCATACCTCCAGATAGGTCACTAAAGACCAGGTGAGACTAGACAGACCTGCTTTCACTATGCCTACTGTTGCAACTGCATAGATACTAAATTCCTGTAACACCTTCCAGCCTCTCCATCCAAGCCTCCATATTCCTCCTGCTCCCTTTGGGTCAATTCACCAGCAACAGCAGCCTTTTTTGCACCCCACAGCACAAGCAGCTGTGCTCTACTGTGCACCTCTGTGCAGTTACTTAGAAGGGATTCGATGGAAAGGAAAACTCCTGAAAGGAGAAAATAGCCCTATTTTAGCCAAACCAGGACATCCCTTCCCATGTTCACCTCCTCTCAGCTACCCCCAAGCCTTTCCCAGCAGCAGCCCCAGCCCCAAATGTGTTCCCTGCTCCTGCTATATACAGGAGGGAAGAGGGGTCCAGGCAGCAGCTGGCCCCAAGAGACAGCCAGCTGCAGCTAGGAAGGAGGCACCACCATTGCGGA